>NC_090267.1:13730227-14033257 GCF_040414725.1 Anabrus simplex
ACGGTCTAATAGATACACACGAAAGATAACACACGAATATAGCAGGCAAGATACGGCACTATCTAAATGTACCGTACCGTACCGTACTGTCATCATCATCATCAATTCAGTGTACATACATAAATCAAAATGGTATTAACACACATTCAACATGAAATATGCCTTTAAACACACTTAAAATGGTTGACATGTGTTATATGTCATAAAAACACATTAAAATGTAAAGAACATCCTAAGATAAACGTTACAGGTAACTGGAGTGCATTTGTGCAATGTTCAGCAGAGTTTTAAAATAATATATATAAACTTGAAGTTCTCATGATGTTTCTGTATGTTAAAAGATGCTGATACCATATATTCGTAGTCGAATCGTCGATGAAAAATAAAAACAGCATGCCAAAATTGACGATCTTGTTAATATGCACTCAGCGAACAAGATTCCAGCAAATTAATACGTATGAATCCCTACACAAAAACCTGCTACCCAGGCAGGTCCCGGATGTATGACGTCATATGTGTACCAATATTATAAAGGAATAACATTGCAGTACTAGGCTATACGTCCCGAAAGCATATCAATTTTGAAAAACAATCCAGCCGCTTCGAAACCGAACCGTAGGTTGTTAATTGCTTTTCTTGGACATTTATAACTTTTACGATTTACGATACAGTTTGTACAGAAGAAAATACCATTGCTTCTAATTGCGTAAATTAAAAATGTAAAATACCCGGCATGAATTTGGGTTATGCTTAAGAAAATATATATACCTCAAATCAAAACAAAAACAATGTGTAACGACCAGCTAACCAATGGAAAATATTCCACACAACGATCGACTCAAAGTAATGTGTATCTGAAGTAAATTACTGTAAATTTGGCGGGAAATGTTCTGAAACTTTAATAGTAATGAAACCTCCAAATCATCACACTAATATCAGAGTTTATTACCGCACGTGTATTTATTTTCAGCTTACCTACCGGTAAGTGAGAGTAATCCTACCAATACCTTCGGATTTTTTTTTATTAGAATCCGCCACAGCTCTCCGACCAGTTTCTACGTACTCTATTCTATTCTATTCTATTCTAAAGAAATTAAATGGGCACATTTCTTTCACCCAGTTACTACACGTAAAAAAGCACACATGTGTATCACTTGCACAAAAAACACACAATTTGCACACAATTGAACATTTTCGGCAATAAGTATTAAAGATATATAAAGAAAATTGTCGAATCTTCTAGATAGTATATAACGTGGAGCCTAGTTGTAATATTCTATTCTAGTCTGTTCTAGAAAAATCCATGGGCACATACAAGTAGCACTTTCACAAAAAACACACAATTTGCAGACAACGGAACATATCAGCATAGGCTACGTATTGAAGATGTTGTTGTTTGAGTCATAAGTCCACAGACTGGTTTGATGCAGCCATCCATGCCACCCTATCTTGTGCTAACCTTTTCATTTCTTCGTAACTACTGCATCCTACATCTGCTTGTCACATTCATACCTTGGTCTACCTCTACCGTTCTTACCACCTACACTTCCTTCAAAAACCAACTGAACAAGTCCTGGGTGTCTTAAGATGTGTCCTATCATTCTATCTCTCCTTCTCGTCAAATTTAGCCAAATCGATCTCCTCTCGCCAATTCGATTCAGTATCTCTTCATTTGTGATTCGATCTATCCATCTCACCTTCAGCATTCTTCTCTAACACCACATTTCAAAAGCTTCTATTCTCTTTCTTTCTGAGCTAGTTATCGTCCATGTTGCACTTCCATACAATGCCACGCTCCACACGAAGGTCTTCAAAAACATCTTTCTAATTCCTATACCGGTATCAATGTTTGAAGTGAGCAAATTTCTTTTCTTAAGAAAGCTCTTCCTTGCTTGTGCTAATCTGCATTTTATGTCCTCCTTACTTCTGCCATCGTTAGTTATTTTACTACCCAAGTAACAATATTCATCTACTTCCTTTAAGACTTCATTTCCTAATTTCATATTTCCTGCATCACCTGCCTTCGTTCGTCTGCACTCCATTACTTTTGTTTTGGACTTATTTATTTTCATCTTGTACTCCTTACCCAAGTCTTCGTCCATACCGTTCAGCAGCTTCTCGAGGTCTTCTGCAGTCTCAGATAAAATAACAATATCATCGGCAAATCTCAAGGTTTTGATTTCCTCTCCTGGCACTGTCGTAGCCAGTGGGGGGGGGGGGGGGGGAGGGAGGGGGGACAGTGGGACCGCCCCCACAAAAAAAAATATATATATTTCCTGAAACTAGAGCGAGGATCAGCCGTTGTTTTAGTACGGTACGAACAACTTACAAACTTACGGCGAAATGTTAAATTAACGTAGCGACAAAGAATCTACTAGCAAGGCTCAATAGGGCTAATCATAATTCTCCATATTGTACCGCTTGAATGAAAGGAAAACACTTAGGATTGTAATGCGCGGGGATATTTCCCTGTGGAGGCCTCAATATTGGGAATGTAACTGTGTGTTGACAAATGTCAAGACATGAGGAAAAGGGCAAAAATGAAATGAAATGAAATGAAATGAAATGAAATGAAATGAAATGGCGTATGGCTTTTAGTGCCGGAAGGTCCGAGGACAAGTTCGGCTGTCCAGATGCAGGTCTTTTGATTTGACACCCGTAGGCAACCTGCGCGTCGTAATGAGAATGAAATGATGGTGAAGACGACAACCCAGCCCCGTGCCAGCGAAATTAACCAATTAAGGTTAAAATTCCCGACCATACCTGGAATCGAATTCGGGACCCCTGTGGCCGAAGACCAGCACGCTAACGATTTAGCCATGGAGCTGGACAGGAAAAGGGCAATTACCAGGGATTACTCAGTTGGGGGCCGGAACGGGACCACCGACATAACGGGGGCAACGTCCAGAAACAGTTGCAAGCTTACAACATCGTGTCAGCGTTTGCACATCGGTTCCAGGAAACAGCAATGTCCTAGGGATCCTCGGGTTGTACCGTGGTTGAGAGATGTGCTGTGTTTGAGTTGCAGCGTTGGGAAGACTGTGTCAGGATTTTAAGTTGCACGTTAGTTCCCCATTTTGTGCCATATAAGTAAATTTTTTGAAGAGGGCCACTTCGTCACTGAGAAGCCAAAACTATGTACATCCTCGGTAAGTTATGAAAAAGTTCTTTTTTTAAATTCTATCAGTAGCAAGACAATCGCGAATGCGTGCCTAAGTTCGATATGTAGGCCTATATATTTTGTTAAATGCCCGGCGACTGATTGGAATCTCAAATTGCACCATCAAAAATGCGGATAAATATTTTGTAATTGGCGGGCGTGATAACTCAGTTTGGTTCTATCTTCTCATCAGGACGGCCCAGGCTTGAACCGCAGTCGATGCATGAAACATTTTTAAAATGGTAAGTCACGTTCTATTGATACTGATTCTACTTAAAACACAAGATCCCGTCCCTTACCTTTCTTTATGCTTTTGAGCCATAACCGCGTCATTATGGTGATGTATTTTGAGTATCCAACCATTCTTCGGGCTTACCTTCTACCTTAAATGGTGAGTGGATGCAGTGGCGCACCCACAAATTAATTTCGAGGCCAATGGCGTGGATACAACTTTTCCTCGGAAGGAGTTGTGAAAATATTTTTATTTTATTTAGAATTTTCTTTAGGTCGCACCGTAGGTCTTATGGCGACGATAGGAAAGGACTAAGAGTGGAAAGGAAGAGGCCGGGCCTTTATTAAGGTACAGCCCCAGCATTTGCTTGGTGTGAAAATAGGAAACCACGGAAAACCATCTTTAGAGCTGCCGACAGTGGGATTTGAACCCACTATCTCCCGGATGCAAGCACACAGCTGTGCGCCTCTAACCGCACGGCCAACTCGCCCGGTGGATATGAAAAAACGCTGGTCCTACCGAGTGCGGTGACGGATCTTCAGTAGATATTGGTGGTTTTGATTGTTACCATGTACAATCATAGCTTCTGTACTCTTAACATAAACCGGCTGCATTATTGAAACTGTTCGTAAAATTGATAATATCGTTCTTCGTTTGAGAGGAGGTAGAATTTTCATTTAATTTATCTTCTTAAAAAAGGAACCACTTTGGTACTATACCCCATGAAGGTGACTACCTTCCAGATCGCAGATATTTCGATTACGGGAGACTCAAGGCCAACTCTAGTGCGCCCACAAACAAGACTGTATCTTACCCATCCCATGCCTTTCTTAACTCTCTCAGTGCCGGGAATCGAATGCAGGATGCGTTAAGTCAAATTCTTAAATAAGGAAAACTAAAAGTAATCAGCCGGCCCCGCAGTGTAGGGGTAATGTGCCTTCCTCTTACCGGAGGTCCCGGGTTCGATTCCCGGCCAGACCTGGATCTTAGGGCTGGTTCAAGGTGCACTCAGCCAACGTGCTTATAATTGATGAGCTATCTGAGGGTTAGGTGGCGGCCCCAGTCTAGAATAACGGAGGAGAGGATTCGTCGTGCTGACCACACGACAACTCGTAATCCGCAGGCCTTCGGGCTGTTACGCCACTGAGTTTGGCTTGGAAAAGTGAACAGAGAAGGAAGAGACATCGCTGCAAGGGTCTTAATATTCCAGCTAGTTCTTCCGTCCGGTCTCATGCATTTAGGACAGTTTAAAAACGTACACCGTAATAAATGCTCCTCATACAATCTTTGTAAGAATACTAACTGCATCTATTTATAACGATAATCACAAACGTCTCCTTTTCATGTGGCTCAGTTGGTTGACTCGCTGTCTTTCTGAGTCTGAGTTCGCAGGTTCCAATTCCGGCTTGGATCGGTGGCCCTTGAAACGGTATTGAAATGGCAACAACTCCATGTCGTTGGTTTCTGGAGCGTTATACGTATATTAGCGTCACAAAACTGTAACTTTATACTACTACATTCTGTATCCCAGGCTTGCGAGGGAAACTAAGTAACAATTTGCTTTACGTCACACCGACACAGATAGGTCTTATGGAGCCATTTTTCAGGCCTGCCGACAGTGGGATTCGAATCCACTATCTCCCGTATGCAAGCTCACAGCTGCGCGGCCCTAACCGCGAGGGAAACTAATAGGACAAGGTAAACCCTACCTAGCATATGTTGTAACGTGTATTTTTCTGTACCAACTAACAAAATATCTATACCCATACTCTTTACATTATTTATTTATTTATTTATTTATTTATTTATTTATATATTTATTTATTTATTTATTTATTTATTAGTGCCTTCTGTATAGTAACGAAGTTAGGGCTCCAGGACCTCTCGTATACTTAACCACATACTAATCAGAATATTAAATAAAGTACCGAGATACTTAAAATAGTTAAAACTACATAAATTAATAGAGTTGAAAATAAACAGAATTGAAAAAATAGAATTGAAAATAAATTTAAATATATTACTAACTAAATTAATATTAAAACTAATTAATATTAAAAACTCTTAAAAATGACTAATCCTCAGGCATGCACACATTCATACTTCAACCATTAAGTCAGCTGTCCTCACTAGGTAGTCTCGGTAGGTAACCTTATATCGTGATTATTAAAAAGCTAGTTTCTCTGACCTGAGCTGGCAGGGAATTCCATAATCTGGCGACACTCGCCACAAATAATCTTATTTTATTTGTGGGGTGCAGTGGAATAGAAAGAATGGATCTAGAACGTGTATTTAAGTTGTGAAACGATGATAAAAAGATGAACTTAGAAGAAATATACAGTGGCTGATTTTCAATTACCATTCTAAACACCATCGTAAAAGTGTGTAGTTGCCGACGTTCATCAGACATCAGCCAAGAGACAGCCTGACAGTATTGGGTGATATGAACATCGTACCCGATATTGCAAATAAATCGCAGGCAGGAATTCAGTGCTCGTTGGAATTTAAATGTTTCTTCTCTCGTCATGTCGAATAAAACAACGTTACAATAATCAAGAATAGGGAGAATGAGTGTCTGTTTTAGTTTAGCCTGTGGCTCAACTGGAAATACATCCCTCTGCCGTTTAAGAGGGTGAAGAACTCCAAAAATCTGTTTACGTATTTCTTTCGTGTAATCAGACCAATCAACTGTTTCATTCATCATTAAGCCGAGATTTTTAACCGTTTCACTGTAGGGAATAATGTTACCATTCAGTAGGATAGGCGGGATTGCGACATTGTTTGAGCAGCTCAGTGATTTTCGTGATCCAATTATGATTGCCTGAGATTTAGTGCAGTTTAGTGTAAGAGAGTTTTGTTGTGCATATACAGTACATTGAGTCGACGGAGGTCATTGTTAATATCTTGTCTTGCAGTGACGATATATTTGGAGATCGTCAGCATAAAGGTGGTGTGTGTTACTTCCTATCACAAATGGTATGTCTTTGATATAAATACAGAAAATTAGAGGCCCTGGAATACTGCCCTGTGGGGCTACACTAAGTTTCATTTTTCATTTAGAGGCTTTGTCGTTAACTGTTACACGCTGTTGACGGTTACTCAAGCAAGAACTGAAAATCTTAAGCGCAGCCAGGTCGAAATTTAGCAGTTTCATTTTCTTTATCATAATCGGAAATACTATAATGTCAAAGGCACTACTGAAGTTAAGAAGGATAAGTATAGTGAGCAGTCATTTGTCCATAGCGTTTCTAATGTCTTCAGTAACCTGAAAAAGTGCTGTCGCGGTACTGTGACCCTTCTTAAATCCAAATTGCGAAGGGTCCAATGAGCATTTTGATTTAGGTATTCCAGAACTTGCTCGTATACTAAACGTTCAAAAGCTCTATAAAGCGCAGGGAGTTTAGACATAGGACGATACTCAGAGGGTGATTGTGGGTCTAAACTCTTAGGTACCGATATAATATTGGCTGTTTTCCAGAAAGTAGGGAATATTCCGTTTAGTAAACAGTAGTTCAGTATGTGAGTCAGTATAGGCAGGACAGCGCCCATAATGTTATCTATAAAAGTAATAGGAATATCATCTACACCTGTAGGCTTCTTTTTTTAATGGAATGCAAAGCCTCTTCAACCTTATTTTATGTGACACTGTGAAATGTGAATGGTGGATTGGCTGGAGGGGAGGGCGGAGTGGGTGCAGTTAATTGGGGTAGGTTGAATATTTATTCTACTAAAGTAATCGTTCAGTTCGTCAAGTGGAATGTCAGAAGTCGTCTGTCTCTCTTGATGTTTTCCTATTCCCAGAGCTCTAAGTTCGTCCCATGCGCGATTAGAATTTAAGTTGTTAGCTAAATTCCGAAAATATATACATTTTTTATTTCTGATTAACTGCTTTGTGCGATGTTTTAAGATGCGGCAAGATTCAAAGTCTGTGTTATCTAGGGTTGGTTAATAATGTCGAAATAACGAGTCACGTTGGGCCATGTCCGTCTCGTTGGCTGAATGGTCAGCGTACTGGCCTTCGGTTCAGAGGATCCCGAGTTCGATGCCCGGCCGGTTCGGGGATTTTAACCTTCATTGGTTAATTCCAGTGGCCCGGGGGCTGGGTGTTTGTGCTGTCCCCAACATCCCTGCAACTCACACACCACACATAACACTATCCTCCACCACAATAACACGCAGTTACCTACACATGGTAGATGACGCCCACCCTCATCGGAGGGTCTGCCTTACAAGGGCTGCACTCGAATAGAAATAGCCACACGAAATTAATTATTTTACGTTGGGCCATCATTCTCTTTGCTTCATCATCTAGCCATGGACAAGAAGGGCGAGAAACCTGTATTCGATATGTGTGTGTGTCTGTGTGTATTTCTTTGCCGCATTATTTGTATAAAATGTCACTTCTTTATTGCTTATAACATGACCATTATTATAATAATATTACCGTATTTATTCTAAACCAGAATATTGCATCTTTACTCAGACTGTTTATTCTTGTATTCATTTCACTTGTACTCGGAATAAATATATAAAATGCTGCAGTTATGTTGAGATGGGAGTAACAGAGGTAGCCGCGGGGGGAGGGAGGTTGTCGTCCAAGGAATCCAGACACCCCAGGATTTTTAACGAATCTACTTTTGTGGAGCATTTTATACATAACCTATATTAATATTAGCTACCGGAGTATGACTCATTGGCTGAATGATCACTGTTCAGGCCTTCCGTTTAGAGGGTCCCGGGTTCGATTCCAGGCCGGATTGGGGATTTTAATCGAGTCTGATTAATTCTTCTGGCTCGGGTACTAGGCGTCTGTACCAACACTTTCCTCTTCATATTCAGACAATATACTGCACTACCAACCACCAAAGAAACACACAAAAGTGATTTCATCCCTCCATATAGGGTTGGCGTCGGAAAGGATATCCGGCCGTAAAACAGGGCCAAATCTACATGTGCGGCACAGTTCGCACCCGCGACCACACGGATGTGAGAAAATCGGGGGAGGAGAAGAAGAAGAAGATTAATATTAACTTCCGGAATCCGCACGAATCTATCACTTTTACTTGGATCCAAGGACACTAATTTCCTTTTTAGGTATTCTACACCACCTAAACTCTGGAAGTTTGGACACCTATCAAAATAAAATTCTGGATGAACGCCTCCTCCCAAACTGAAATACTGGCTACGCTACTGTCTCCTGGGAATGTGATTCCCTTTCCAAATTCCTGTTTGATTTCCTTTACTATCTGTTCTATGTAAACATTGAAAAGGAGGGGAGACAAACGGCAGCCTTGCCTCACTCCTTTCTGGATTGCTGCTTCTTTTTCAAAGCCCTCGATTCTTATCAATGCAGACTGATTGTTATACAGATTGTAAATAATTCTTCGTTATCGGTATCTGATCCCAATCACCTTCAGAATCTTAAATAGCTTGGTCCAATCAACATTATCGAATCCCGTTTCTAGATCTACGAATGCCATATACGTGGGCTTGTCCTTCTTGATTCGATTTTCTAAGTTCAGACGTAAAGTCAGAATTGCTTCACGTGTTCCTACATTCCTTCTGAAGCAAAATTGATCTTCTCCCAACTCAGCTTCAACTTGTTTTTCCATTCTTCTGCAAATAATACGTGTTAAAATTTTGCAGGCATGAGATACTAAAGTAATGGTGCGATAGTTTTCACACCTGTCAGCACCTGCTTCCTTGGGAATAGGTATAACAACATTCTGCCGAAAATCGGATGGGACTTCTCCTGTCTGAAACACCTTACACACCAAATGGAATAGCCTTGCCTGCTGGTTTTTCCTAAAACAGTCAGTAATTCAGAGGGAATGTCATCAATTCCAGGTGCCTTGTGCCTATTTAAGTCGCACACAGCTCTGTCAAATTCTGACCTCAAAATTGGCTCTCCCACTTCAGCAGCATCAACAGCGTCTTCTTGTTCCAGAATCAAATTATCTATATCTTCACCTTGAAACAACTGTTGGATATGCTCCTGCCATCTTTCTGCTTTGTCTTCTTTCCCTAGAAGTGGCTTTCCATCTGAGCTCTTAATATCCATACACCTAGATTTCCTTTCTCCAAAGATTTCCTTGATTTTGCTGTATGCAGCATCAACCTTTCCTAGGCCCATACAACCTTCGACATCCTTGCACTTCTCCTTCAGCCAGTCTTCCTTAGCTACCTTGCACTTTCTATCCACTTTATTCTTTAATCGCCTGTATTCTTTTCTGCCCTCTTCATTTCTAGCATTCTTGTATTTTCGTCGTTCATCAATCAGGTCTAGTATCTTCTGAGTTATCCATTGATTCTTAGTTGATCTTCTCTTCCTTCCTAACATTTCTTCAGCAGCCCTGCTGATTTC
This sequence comes from Anabrus simplex, assembly GCF_040414725.1. Lineage (NCBI taxonomy): Eukaryota > Metazoa > Arthropoda > Insecta > Orthoptera > Tettigoniidae > Anabrus > Anabrus simplex. The sequence continues at coordinate 13,739,984 of NC_090267.1, forward strand.
ATTTTTTCATGACTATCCACCCTTCCTCTATTGTGTTTCCTTCAGCCTTTTCATTTAGTCCTTTTGCAACATGTTCCTTGAAACCATCCCTCGCGCTCTTTTCTTTCAACTTGTCTAGATCCCATCTTTTTGCATTCTTTCCTTTCTTCAATTTCTTCGGCTTCAGATGGCATTTCATGACCAACAAGTTGTGGTCAGAGTACACGTCTGCTCCTGGGAAAGTTTTGCAATCCAACACCTGGTTTCTGAATCTCTGCCTAATCATAATGAAGTCTATTTAATACCTTCCAGTGTCTTCAGGTCTCGTTCACGTATAAAGCCGTCGTTTGTGGTGTTTGAACCAAGTATTGGCAAGGACTAAATTATGATCAGTGCAGAATTCAACCAGCCGACTTCCTCTTTCGCTCCTGAATTCTCCTACTGTATTACCTTCTCTTCCTTGGCCTACCACTGCATTCCAGTCTCCCATCACAATTAGATTCTCGTCACCTTTTAGATATTGTATTAAGTCTTCTATCTCTTCATATGTTCTTTCGATTTCCTCATCATCCGCTGAGCTAGTAGGCATAGAGACCTGCACTATTATGGTGTTCTTTGGTTTGGTGTCTATCTTGACGACAATAATTCTTACACTATGCTGGTCGTAGTAGCTTGCCCGCTGTCGTATTTTCATATTCATTATTAAACCAATTGCATTTCCTCTGTTTGATTTTGTGTTGATAATTCGGTAGTCGCCTGACCAAAAATCCTGTTCTTCCTGCCAACGTACTTCACTTATACCAACTACATCTAACTTTAGTCTATTCATCTACCTTTTCAGATTCTCTAATCTACCACAACTGTTCAAACTTCTAACATTCCACGCTCCGACTCGCAGAATGTCAGTATCCATCTTCCTGATGATCGCCCCCTCTCGTGTATTCCCCACCCGGAGATCCGAATGGGGGACTAGTTTACCTCCGGAATATTTTACCCGAGAGGAAGCCATCATCAGTACATCATTCATACAGAGAGAGATGCATGTCCTCGGGAGTTAATTAGGTTGTAGTTTCCCGTTGCTTTCAGCCGTGTAGCAATATCAACACAGCTAAACCATTTTGAGTATTATTACAAGCCCATATCAGTCAATCATCTAGACTGCCGTCCTTGCAACTTCGGAAAGGCTGCTACCCACCTTTCGATGAACCAGTCGTTAATCTGGTCTCTCAACAGATACCCATCCGATATGGTTGCACCTGTGGCTCGGCTATCTGCTTCATTGGGACAAACAAGCCTCCCCACCGCCGCAAGGTCACATGTTTCCCAGGGGACTGTATTGAAGATATAGGAGAAATAAAATTATAGAATATTCTGGATATTAGGTATAACGTGGAGCCGAGCTGGAATGGCTCCAATCTAGGCGCGAATCCTCTACGTACCCTAGTGCTGAAGGGAGGCCTAAGATTCACCGCCATCTAGCACCACGAGTGACGTCACGCAAAGCCGAAATAGCCGACTCCGCTGCGACAATTTCCCCCGCCATCCAGTACCTATACTCAGCCGAGGTCTCGCGATAGTAGCCGAATATATTCTGCCCGCGACTGTTTCCGTACTCGTGGCGGGTCCAAAAAAAAGAGAGACTCAATAAAGTGTTTGAGACAATCATGGATGGAAAAAGTGTATTTGATCGGTATTTAAAAGAATCGACAGCGACGTAATAAGTGGATACATTGAAACTGTTAATGCCTACAATGTGTTTCTGGAAGTTCACTTGGTTATTCTTCATCTACGAGGAGAAGTGAAATCCACAAAGAAGGTAACTGAACATTGTTAGTAGTTTGTGTAGACATATTAATAAGAAGATGTGACATTTTAGACTGTAAATTAAAATGTTCTCTTACAGGTGAAAATTTGTGGTTTTCATGGAAGCCAAAGAGCAACCGTTACGTACCAGTTATTGATTTCTTAGGTTATCCTTTTTCTTAAGAGAAAATTACCTATTTTGGGTGTTCTCGGGGGCCGAAATATGACAAGAAGCGTGAACAGAACAATGCGGTATTTATAAGATATTTACACCATAAAATACGACCCTGGGAAAATATATCTAGTCAGTCCATTTTCCGTAGAGCACTTTAAGAGTTCACTTCATTCCCATTCCTGTGTTGGTATTTTCTTTATCCTCTTATAACAGGGAACCAAATAGGCTTTTCGCCTGGATGATTTGTATACTAAAATACTCAATTAGGGATAACTTCCAGATTGTGTTTAAATGTTACAAATCAGAATTGAATATGTTTCTCCTGAATCCTTAAGGGGCTGTTTGATCCATATTGTTTTTCTTTATTTTTATATTCATTAGTCTGATCATCCCGATGTGAAGAAAAGCAGAGTACGTGTTATTGCCACAAAGAAACTGGGTTGTGCTGCATGGATGACTGTGAAGTGTGTACGAATTTTAAGTGATTTCAGATTTGAAAAGGATAATTTGAGGATGAAGACAGAGGTACATTCAAAACATTATTTTAAGTTAATGTGACGTACTAGTTCATGTTGACCCAATTTTCTAATGTGGTGATCTCCTCTTTATTTTACAGGTTTTCCAGGAGTTGAAAGAGGCGCTGAAAGCTAAGTCGGCTACCGGCACGTTGCGATTCTACGTCAATGCAAGTTCTGGACAAATTCACAACCACAGTAAAGTGTCGACAGAAACGAACGATCAGATTCACGCAGGATTAAAGGGGGAAATAAAACGTATTGTGGTTACAGGAATCACATCTCTTCGCGATATTAAAATAATGTTGGAACGAGCTGTCAAACAGTTATTTCCAGGAAGCCATAAACCAAGCCGTCTTAATACAGCCTTCTATCCATCAGACGCAGTAATATATGCACATGTTTACAGCGCCATATATTTCTCGAAACAAAATCTGATAGACCAGGAAGCCATAGAGGAAGAAATGAAGAAATGGAAAGAAGAAGCACCAGATAATAAAATTTATTTCAGACCATTCCTGTCAAATGAAAATGGAACAGTGGACACCTTACTTTTCTGTTACTAGACATCATGGCAACAAAATTTGTTGCAACGTTACGACAAATTATGCTTACTGAATGCTACCTATCGCACGACAAATTATTATCTGCCTTTGCTTTTTCTTTGTGTTAAAACGAACGTAGGATATTCAGTGGCAAGAATATTCGTTGTTCAAGCTGAGAGCATGGGTCTTATTTCAGAAGCTCTATCTATTTTCAAACAGTGGTCCCAAATCTGGATTCCAATTCACTGGATAACCAATTATTCCGAAACGGAAATTAGTTCAATTGAAACAATTTTTCCTGAAAGTGTAGTGTACCTTTGAGCATTCCACAGGGAGCAGGCTTGGCAACGTTGGCTTCGTAAAGGAGGAACAGCTGACACGGTTCTCCAGGTGTGATGCTCACTTGCCTGAGGAAGACTACGATAATCGTGTGCGACAAACAATCATCGCGCTCTACACTATTTTTGGACACAGTGTTTAAAAGAAGCACATCGCTGGGTGTCTTGTTTCAGTAAAATGACTTTCTCGTTGTTGTCAACACGAATAACGGCGTTGAGAGTCAGAATAAAATTCTGAAGCATTCTTATTTGGTGCACAATTCTGACACTACTTTGTTGGGAATGCTCAGAGTTGTAATCAATACATATCTACCGGACTCGTTGAGGAAGTACTGCATAGAGAACACGGTATTGAAAGCTTACAATAGTGACATTCGTACTACTTGAGATACAGGTCACAACAGTTTATCAGGCATGTAATGAAGAGATTAACGCAAGCACGGTGTGAAATTACTAAGCAATGCGTGAATTATGTCAGAGAAGGAGTTTTCTCCGTACTGAGCTCCAGTGATCCTAATGTGTCATACACTGTTGACTGTTGTCCAGATTACCCTATGTTCAGTTTTTCTTGCAAGCGTATGTGTGCCATTTTCGAACACTTTCCTGGCTGGAGATTTGACAAACTGAACGTTCATAACAACAGACACAACAAACCGTCACTCTACTGTAATCCATGACAATCTAACAGTAACTGACGGACAAATGAGACTAAAAGAAGGTAGTGATGAAATCCATGAGTTGTGCAGGCCCAATGTGTCAAGAATGAAGGTACTGCAACAAGCGGTAAGAGACGAAGCAAAGAGGCCAATTGACATGTATTTGGGTGAAGATGTCAACACGTTACGAGAAATACAGGGCACGCTTGTAGAGAGACGAAAGGAACTGGAGCCACTTCAGAACAAAAACAGCCTTCAGTGTTCCGTTTCCAGAATTAAGAGGAAGTACGGGATACTACCAGCGAGACTGAAAAAGAATCAATCACTACTGATCTGCATTTAGGGCAGTCGCGCAGGTGGCAGTTTCCCTACCTGTTGTTTTCCTAGCCTTTTCTTAAATGATTGCAAAGAACCTGGAAATATATTGAACATCTCCCTTGGCAAGTTATTCCATCCCTAACTCCCCTTCCTATAAACGAATATTTGCCCCAATTTCTCCTCTTTAATTCCAAATTCATCTTCAAATTTGATCTTTCCTAGAGTTAAAGACACCACTCTAACTTATTCGTCTACTGATGTCCTCCCACGCCATCTCTCCTCTCCGAGCTCGGAACATACCACACAGTCGAGCAGCTCGTCTCCTTTCTCCCAAATCTTAGATTTAAGTGGCATCCATTAGTAATATCAGCCCTCCAGGGTGATCACCACGAAATGTCTCATTTTTCGGGGTGTGTAGGGAAGGTGTGCCGAACCAAGCCTGCCTGGGTGATGCGCTTCCTTTATTCCTACTTCTCCTTGATTGTCGTTGTCGCCATTAGCGATAACATTACCCGAATGTGACGTGAGTTTCTCATTGAAGATGGCGCTTTAGCCAACTGTGTTGATACACAGCTTGTCTCTCGCTCTCCGTGTGTTATGTTTGTCTGCTCGTGAAACCAACAATAGAGGGATCGAAAATGATGAACAACCTGGGATTTAAAATGTGCTTCTTGATGTACGAATTGCTATTATCGTGGATTTACTTCTCTCAAGGCTCGGCTCTCTGCTGGGAGTCATTATTTTGAGATTGCTGATTGCTGATTGCTGCTCCCAGGTATTCTTACATTTTATCTCATTTCACGCGCCATAGTTACAAGAACGGCTCTATGCGATTGTATTTCTGTAGTTTTTATCACCTGTTTTGCAGGCTTTTAGTTAATTAATTTTGTGTGTGTTTTAAAATTTTCTTTCTTTGTTTGTGTGCACACGCGCGAGAACGGAGAGTGGTATTTACCTATCTGTTTGCTTGGGGATGTGTGTGTTTGTGGGTTTTGAGACCATGCTCTTCTGTTTCCTCATCGTTTGTAATCATGGCTGAGCATTGGTGTATTGTGTGATTTGACATTACGGGGTTTGATCCATGTTTGTCCACGTGAGGCAATTTGGATGTCCCGTGTAGCGGGTCGACGAATGTAGCGATTGCTACGATTATATTTAGATCAGCCTTGCCTACTTTTGCGGCGGTCCAGCATTGCATCTGCGGTGTTCGAACCATGCTCGTGAGTCCATGATATCCTTCGCTATCCTGTGCGATAGTATACGTCGCGTCTTGACATACCGGTCTGGTCTAGGTAGATTTTTGTATAGGGTCTCTCTTCTTGTTTATACGTGTCTATGCTGTCTGCCTGTGTACGGTTTAGAGTACTCTCCGTATCTGGTAGTTTTAATTTACCTTTAATGTTTCCTTGTAGTTGGCCGGTTCGGGCCATGTGTAGTGTGCTATTTTATATTTCTAGGCCGTTATTTGCTCCGTTGTCGGCGATTAGTTTCTGCTTTTGTAACTGTGGCAACATCTTCTTGTTCTTTTGCTTCTGCTCCTTTGGGAGTCTGTGCTTTGGCTTTGTTGTTGTTGTGACGGCTAACATCGAGTGGACGCTCGCTTGGAGCACGGATACTAACTATTGATATGTGCGCGGCCCGTATTAGCGCGACTGTATTATCCCTTTCGTGGTTCCATTCTTTCGATAACGTGTTCCACGTCACATATTTTTCTGAAACGAATTTGTAATTTTGTGGTCATACGGAAGTGAATAGTGAGATCGTGTGTACTGTCGGCGTATGTCATTGAACGGGATACTACTTGATGTTCCATTTCTCTGCAGCTTCACAGTTTTGTTTACATTTTAATATTATGTGTGTTTATAATAAACCCCATTTTCTTTGATCCATTCTTTCATTCATGGGGGTTACGGGTTCTTGCCTTTCTGTCCTTTCGTCCCCCTTTTGTCTACGCACGGGTGCAGCTCCGAACTGTTTTAGTTCGTTCCAGTCCATCCACGGCAATTTGAAGAGAGGTAAGTGAGGTAGATGGTGTATTGTGTTGATGTGTTATGGTAGCAGGGTAGGGGTTTTTAGAAGCAGTTCTTCTTGGCCGTCTGGGTGGCAACTGAGCTGGTCACCTCCTCGTCCTTGCCACGCTGTCCCTCCCTGGTAGTCGGACGACCTGAAAGAGACTAGAGAGCTCGTTCTCCACGTCGAGCACGCGTTGCTGGTCGTGATGCCTGATGACGAGGCCTCCTGGTAGAAAGCTCTCCACAGACATGATCATGGGGAGCCTCTTGCCTCCGTGGAACAGCGCCTTGTACTCGGAGAAGAAAAAGCCGTTGGGTGGGTCGCACCCGTCCCTGTACGGCTCCGTCAGTGGTGACGATGTCTACGGTTCCGTGCTGCCTTCCTGCGGTGGTGGCACTCACCAATAGCAGCCTCGACTCCGGGCACCACATACCTCTCCTGGCGTCCTTCCCTGTTGTTATACGCCGTACTCATACTGGTCCTCCTGAAATAAAACTCCTGAAAGAGAAAGCGAGTACTGAGAAGTGCTTCAGCTCAAAGGCTCTTTCGAAAATGTACCAACAAGTGGAACTGCCTGACTAGTACTGGGAAAGTACAGATCACATGGCGGGGAGAGATGAGTCAGCGGGAATTACGAACGTCCTCTCGTTGTAACTGCCAAACTCGCCCTCAACCGCTGAAGCATTTTATCCGGGAGGGGGGGCGAAGCCCGCTCCCTCCGCGTGACCATCGACTAAATCTGCATTGCCTCCGACATGCTATTATTTCTAACAAGAAAGAGATAGCACGGAAGAGTGTGAAGTGATACAAGGAGTATCTGCCGGTTTCCGAGACAGACTCGCTACCACGGCCAGAGTTTGTGTTGGTAGGTGGTGTTAAGGTGTGGTATTGAAGGGGCAGGCAAAATCTCATAGACAGAAAAGAGAAAGATCCTTCATGTAAAATCAGTCATCTTGTGATAGCACATGCAAGGATGTGCGCTTGAAAGGTCCAGTGGTTGTGTTAGTTGAGAAGAGGTATCATGCACCAGCCATGATCCATCGCCTCACCATTCCATCTGCCAGGGGATCAGTCCGTCTGGGCACTGCCGTGACTAGCGAGGGCCTTGCCGGTTGCGGAGCCATGCGTCTAGTACCACTAGGGACCGCCGCACAGCGCCAACTCCTTGCGGTCCCTCATACTCAGTCTCCGATCCCGGAGAATGAGGCCAAGCCCGCCAAAGCGCGGACCTCCTGGAAGGGGCTGGGCCATGACGCCGGGCCTCCTTCCTCTCTGTCCGCGCCATGGCCCGGTAAAGAGGGCAACTGCGATGGGAGGCCGAGTGACCCCCCGCGCAGCTGGCACACACCGGCGCCTCCTTAAGTGTTACGCAGGCCGTGTAGTGGTGATCACCCCCACGACAGTTGCACCTCACTTGGAGCCCACACCTCTCCTGCCGGTGGCCCCACATCAAACAGCAGAAACACTGCAAGAGCTGTTGAGGGGGACGTTTCAATCTCACCTGATTGCCGCTACCAGCTGAGGTCCGCTCCTGATTGGCTCCTTGGTCGGCTGCTGTCCTGGGAGCAGTCCTGGGTTGCGGCCGGGCGCCCCTCTCCTGGTGGGCTGGCGTCGTCGTCTTCCTCCTGGTCCTGGGGTGGCGTCTCCTTCCCGGTGATCTGTTCTCGGCAGGGGAAGAGGCCTCCTCCTGGTGGCCCTGCTCCCGGCTTGGTGACCCCGGGGTAGCGTGTGGCTTCGCTGCGTCGCCGTCTTCTTCCTCCTCTTGGCTGGCGGCGGTGGCGCCGGTCGGTGCTAACACTCGACTGCGTTCCCTGTCCTGTGGGGCGCACATCGATATTTGCAGCTCGACAGTTACACTGGCAGGCTGGGCCTGGACGTCAGCTTCTGAACGCCAGGGGGCGTCCTCCTCCACTGCTGTGCTGCCGTCCGTCGTCACGGGCGCTTTCCTGGATTGCGCCCGGGTTACAGGCTCTTCCAGGTGGGCCAGGGTCTGCGTCCACTCCGCCCTGGCAGGTGGTTGACGTTCCTGGTTGGCGGTCATGTTGGTCTGCGTGTACTTTGTAAAGTACAGCGATCCAAGTTGGGTCGCGTCGTCCTGGCGCTCGGGGTCGCCGTCGTCGTCCTTGGTCTTCGGCTCCGTCTGGGTGGCTGCTTCCTGGCTGCCTGAGATGTCCAGCTGCTCCCTGAGTCCTGGTAGCCGGACGACCTTGAAGCGTTGGGATATCAGCCTCTCGTAGGCGCGAAGGCGTCTTGCGTCCTTGGGGTAGATCACGACTGCCCAGCCGGGGATCACCTCACGGACGAGATGGTCAACCGGCCCCTCTCCTTTGTCCTCCACGATCGCGACTATATGAATCGTCTCCCGGTACACGTCCTTCCCCCACCGGTTGTACACAAACAGCGACGGGAGGCGGGCGCCGTGGCTGCCTGGCAGTCGTAGTCGTACGGTCTCGCTTGGACGGTTATCATCGACATCCTGGTCCTCCTGAAAAGGAGAAACAGAAAGCGAGCACTGAGAAGTGCTCAGCTCTGGCAAATGCTCTTTCGAAATTGTACTAACAAGTGCAGGTGCCGGACTAGCACTTAGAAAGTACAGAGCGCCTGGCAAGGAGAGGGACAGCGGTGCGAGAGGCACGCACGTCCTTCCGCTTCAGCAGTCAAGCTCGTTCCAACCGCTTAAGCCAATCCCTGTTGCTTTAAATAGGGAGACTAGTGGTTCCAGAACAGTCCAGAAGTTGGATACACTCAGAGACCTCTCGGCCACAAATCTCTCGATGTTTCCGGTCACCGCTATCCATACGTGACATTGATCGACTCCATTCGATACGTGAGCTGGTCCGAGACACTGGATTAGCGCATACGACTGTGCTTCACATTCTGAAGGAACGCCTCGGCATGAGAAAAATTGCAGCACAATCGATTTCGCGTGACTTGACTTGACGGAAATGCAGGAATAGTTACGACACGAGTCTTCTCGTAACCATTTGGAGCGCTATGAGGCTGAAGCGAGGTAGTTAGATTGAGCGTAGGTCACTCCACCACACTTGGCTGTGAGTGATATCATCGGAACCCCGGTATCTCAGCACCTTTTCCCGTATATGAGGGAATGCACAGCTGTGAGCGATTCTGTTTTCAGTCGCAAGTTATAGATAACAGAACATTATGGATCCTGTAATCTCACCTCAGAAATCAGAAATATGAGACCAAATACCATATGAATCAGGTGGCGTTTCTGAAATATGTAAAAGGTCTGAATAAACGTTGTAGCAATATTAAGACTTCGATCGCTGAGGAGTGGTCATTCTACAAATGTTCATGTTTCCAGCAAGTATAAGGCTTGATGACCGCAAAAATAGACCTATTTTTACAAAGAATATATTAGAAAACTACAGTACATACTGCACACCGTACACAACACAAACAGTAAATGTTCTTCTTCAGGTGACGAAGAACTGACAACGTTATGTAGTCCATGAGCCTGCGGTAACACTTAGCACTGGGGTATTATACGTAAAGAATAATGCTGATATTTAAATAAAATCTATTTTGCTTTACGTCGCACAGACACAGATACGTCCTACGGCGACGATGGGATAGGCCTAGGAATGGGAAGGAAGCCGCCGTGGCCTTAAGGTACAGCCCCAGCATATGCCTGGTGTGAAAATGGGAAACCACGGAAAATGAACTTCAGGGCTGCCGACAGTAGGATTCGAACACACTATCTCCCGATTACTGGATACTGGCCGCACTTAAGCGACTGCAGCTATCGAGCTCGGTATTTAAAGAAAAAATATCAAACGTACTTGTATAAAACATCAGTGGAATTTCATCAATGTCTCTGCTTTTTTTTCTTTCTAAATCATTTTTATCGGTCTTGTATTAACTGAAACTCGGCCTCTTAAATATCTTATGTTTGTTTGAAGCGTTCATTCGAATAAAAGGACGGCTTCTCACGAGGAAACTAACTGCAATTTCATGAATTTTGGGGAATTTCTTCTTCAGGGTCTCCGCTATTCGTATTCTGTGTCCTTTCCCATGGTAAAAATTGAACCCATTTTCCTTCTGCACTACAGTGTTCTACCACCTCTCTATAGGCAGCATCAAACCGTTTTGTAATCCAGTTTACTCCGATTGTTGTACGTTGACCTGTTTCCTCGCCGTAATCGCGTTCTGTGCCGAAGTTCTTCTTCTTTACCTTGGACGCTATATAGCCAGCTTGGTTTTGAAGCGGATCACCTGAACCAAGCCCCTCCCCCGCTAATGATATACGACGCAATACATAATGCACGACGAGAGATTTGGGGGCGTGGATCCCGACCGGGAAAGGCAGATAAAAGGCCCTGAACTGGAGATGTCCCTCATAAATAATGCATGACAAGGAAGTAACTAACTAATAGGAATGAAATTCGAATAAAATTGAATGAGGGTTTATTTATATAAACATATCATAAGAAAAGGAGGAAGCGAAGCCACCAATGAAAATTAAACAATAAAAGCATACATACCTTTGTCCTTCAGGTTTATGAGAGGTAGTAATGTAAATCTGCGAGCACAGCATATCTCAAACATCAAGAAAAGTAACACCTTACGACGTGCTCACCGCTTGAATGATAGTTTCACAACATATTTCAACATCTTGAAAAGAAAACAAAACACACGGACTTTGTTTAGTCGTTTCTTTCAACGAGCTAAATTGCATTCTTTTTTATTTCCAAGCATTAATCAAGGTACCACCATCATCACGACAACAATACCCATTACCAAGATAAAGGATCACAAAGCATTACGGAGTAGAACGAAACCGGATGTAATGGAAGTATTCAGGTATCGGGGTGGCCGAGAATGGAACATCTCTGCTCCAAAGAATAATACGTAAGGCAAGATGAATCAGGTGTGCGCATCACCCGTACTTAAAATAAACAATAATGGCGGCCACGTTAGCAAGCAGAAACGGTCAAAACATAGACCAAGGCAAGACAATTAACATCGTACACGAAGCGAAAACTAAGTAAGGAAGGATTAAATAAAAGAAATATCAATTAACTGACCAATACGACACCTTCTTACTCCTCGCTCACGCCCGCCCACACACACACACACACACACACACACACACACACACACACACGCATTCAGCCATTACCGATATCGGGCTTCAATAGGGTCAATAACTCATTCAAAAGCAGATTCCAAACACAAGTAATATGACTCACCCGGTCATAAGAAAAGGCCACATGTACGACGGAGTAACGTGCACAACGCATATATTTCATAAGCAGGATGATATGGACCCATGGTTCGCGTATAAGCACACCAACTTACGCATTGGGTACGACTCGAATAGATCTCCGTGCTGACACCCAGAGCGTACTCACTTTTTGGTTGAAAAATACATCACAATACCGTGCACATAATCAGAATTTTCGCAGACCCAGTTACCACATCATCATCAGCACACAGCCCATTCATATCACGGAGCAAAAAGGCATATACCAATCAGTTGCTATTTAAGGCACAAGAAATGGCCACAGCTCACAGTAGCTGCAGTATAAGCTGATTGGAGTACAGGCAAACTTTAAACCTTATGAGTACCCATCTGTAATTGAGAAATGCCACTCCGATCAGAGAGGACTCCATCTTAGTATTCCTCACGTCATAACCACAACAAATATAGCAAGTCAAGGACATAAAGTCAAATACTCGCCGAAAGAAGGACCATCCATGTTAAAAGCAGGGTGCTGCCCTCTGCAGTACACTTAGGGAAATCGTTGAGTCAGTCAATTAAGTGCTGATACTGTGACCGTTCATGACATCATCATATGTATATAGAGACATCCTGTATAGAGAATATGCCGTTTTCCGCGCAGTTCTACGTTAAATAGCCCGCAAACGAGGATATTCTTGACGGTTCCGGGACTCGAGCCGCCCCCCGTAGAGTCGCGCACCCATCCTCTCGTTGCGCGCAATTGGGAAAACAGGGAGTACAAGCACCTGTAAGTGGAGTTCGTTCTCACTCTGAGCGAGAGAGTTGGAGCAAGCAAGATTTCACATGACTGAGAAGTGAGGTCACGAAACAGCCTGAAAGAAGTCGTCTCAACATACGAGACGATATCACCCCATGTATTCCCCTAAATATCTAGTGGCACCAATGTGTAGCTGTCAACTGTTTCGAGGGTATTAACATTAATAACTCGGAAATACTTGATAGATAATTTCGAGTTATATCTTCGATGAATGAGGAGATTTTATGCGGATTTATCATGCAGAGAACCATTCTACATAATAAGAATAATGGGAAGTGCGCAGGTAGTTGATGTCTTGAAGTGAGTAAAACTAGATGCCCGACTCTGACAGTACCAGGGAAATTAGAAAACCCCGGAGTCAGGCTCCACCTACTGAGAATTGATACTGACGCTTTGATGATTAGACACGAACCTGCGAAGGATTCGAAACGAAAATTGATCAGTGGAAAGTGGGATGTACAGGTTTTAATTTGATATTAAATTAGACGTGTAAATATATCTGCCAGCGGACCGATGTTTGACAAGGGGTCGTGGACTGACTCCTCCTCCAGAAAATAAGGCTTTCCACTATATAGGCGAGAGGCAAGAAGGCAATATATTCCAGTATATCCAGTGCATTCGGTCTAATCAGTAGACCTATTCTTTAGTGAACAGTCAGTTTAATATTCAGTGTTTTACAGTGTGAGGATTCCTTATAGAACAGTGCTTTGTAGTGTAAATGACAACACTCAGCGAGTGATGGTGCGCTGCGTGCTAAATATTTATTAATTCCTTAATGCAGTTCGCTATGATCTGGATGTGAAAAGAATTTTACTGTGATTATGTGTCAGAGAGGCGCGGGATGGTAAAAGAGGTGATCGGTTGAAGTAAATTATTACGTGCACAGTTATGAAACTGATCTAAATGAATTGAGTGGACTGTGTCGCATTATGCGTGATATATATAAACGAGGTTAAATGAGGGAAGTAATCCAATAAAGAGATAGTTCGATCACAATGTTTCAGTAAGGCTTGAACCAACGCTAACAGTGAGCGGTTTATCAGACATCATTTTTGGAGACCGGGCAGCCTTCTCCGTATTCTCTCTAACGCAGTGAGTTGTACATCGTAAGAATGATTAGTGAAGTCGAGTGGGTCGATTGATGACCAATAAACATATATTAATACATAATATTCATATCCTGTGAGTGTGACCGGTTAGTGTGTGGTACTTCGAGATCAAACAAATTGAACTAGTGTATGCAAATGAAGGTATCGATATTGGCTGCAGGACAAACGCCGATATGGGGCTAATGTGCTTAAATTTATGAGTATCCTTAATCATATCAAAGTTATAGTGCATGACACAATTAGTGCATTGATAACAAATTAGCTCTTCCTCATTTGCGTATTTGACCTCCGAGAACTTCAGGTTTGAAGAGAGCTGGTTAGCGGTCCGCTGTACAGTCACTCCAACGCATCAGGGATACTCTGGACCTTTTGACGCCAGCCGAGGATTCAACCATCATGCAGGCGAACTGACATAGGATGACTCTGGAAGCGTTCGCAAGTGAAGACGCCCTAATGACAGCCTAAGCTGAAGGCTGTGTCCCCTGAGGAAAGCTGATTGCAGACATCTAAGTGTTGAGTACATTTTAACTTTCTTTCCATGATACCTAGTCACATGTAGGGAAGTAAATCATTTGCATGTAAATACTGTGAATATTTTTTTAGTATAACACGAGTTTCAGAGGATTATAGTTTGTAAGTTTTTCTGTGAGATTTTTCTTCGTGGCTTGAACCACTCACTTCATTAATTAGGGCATATAGTGCATGGTAGTTAATAAGGCCCTAATATAATTTACAGGTGACGTGACGTAAATGAAAGGGAATAAAGTTTCGTAATATGCTCTGATTGTCCAAGGCTAGTTTAAATGCTATGATTCATCACAAGAATTCCCGATTAGTTATTCTGGATGGCACGTCACAAAAAAGGGTAGAAATTCTTCCTGTATAGATTTAAGACTGCGTACTCCAGGACGACAAAGAGCCAATTGTGGGGTGTAACTCACTGACATAGATCGCGATTAACTGTGAATTTTCTTGATCCTGAAGCTTAGAGTCCTCTGTTCAAATATGCATGTCTTCGGGATATGAGGACTGAGAAGACAATATTTGATTGGTAGGCCGGTGAATTTGAATATCCATGGGTGATTAAATATGTGAATTCCCCTGTTGAATGTATATGTATGGCGATGTATAATGCCGCCTCGTGAGTGAAACAATTGAAGCCAAAGGTAGGCTAATATTTGATGCTACGCTGAGGGCTTTAGTGTGTTGAAGAGAAATAATGTCTTTGCGATGATACGAATATTTAAGAAACGGCAGGTGAAGGCTGGTGCCTCGCTCCGCCAGGATAAAAAGCAGAACGAGCAAATGTCCCTGTTCGACTTGCTTGAACGTTTTATGAGGGGGATGGGGGAAGCTAGACCCCGAACGAGGTTCGTTCACCACTTTGAGAAGGGAGGCACATTTAGTTTGTTATTCTCTTCTCTTCGTATAACGGAGACATGCGTAAATTAAGAAATTTACACCGTCGATAGGTTCCAGATAGTATAGACGAGTGAAATTCTCCCATCTTTCTATTATTTGAATTTAATTAAAGTAAAAACCGTTATAGGGTTTTCAGGTTATTACACCCCACATTTGGAAGTCCTGGGTTCAAGACCCCAGGTTCCGACGGAGACTGTTGGCCATATGTAGGGTGTTGTGTTATTTCTTAAAGCGAGTGTATTACATGTTATATGACGCAATCTATTGGTTGTCGATTGGTATGCTTGTTATTTGAAGGACACCGTTGAATTCCAAAGGTCGTGTGTCATATTAGTGTATAGGTAATCCCTATGAAGCATGTGTTATGAGGAGTTAATACTTCGTATGATAAATTGGACGAGGTCATCAACATAGAGAATGTGACATAGCTATCATGTGGTTTAAATGCGCTCAAGAAATTTCGTAGTGAACCTCAGCTAACATGTTATATAAATCGAAGGATAAAATTGAATGAAATGATTCATGCCATAAGGGAGATATGTCTTGGTGAAATATGTATAAAATGTTTTAATGTGTTAGCTGATAAGGTCTTCGAGTGTTAAATGGTTCTGGAAAGGGACGCCCTTTCGATGTATTTTCAATAATTTTTGAAGGTTATGAGGTGTTCGATGCTAATCTGAAAGGAATTAAGGTTACGGCATATGCAGATATCCCGGCGTAGCGTACCATACAAGTGTTTCCTTAGATAATAAAAACAATTTTTTGCAAAAATATATTATCTCCCTCCTTATTTGACATACTCGTATTCCTCTGATGGGCCGATGACCTTCGATGTTAGGCCCCTTAATACAACAAGTATATTCCTCTGATGTCCGGGACTCTTTCCCCCTAAAGAATTAAATAGTTTAAGCCCCTTTCCGGACATACCACGTACCCAAGCTCTTGAGAAAGCCGAGGAGAGACTCAAGTAGGGGCGATGGACTACGACTCCAGGGATTGTTAAAGGGTCTCGTCAAATAAATCCTTACAGCCAATTCACAAGCCAGTCAAGATAAATTGTTATGCACTGGAACCCTGAACAGGTGCATACAAATGGCGCACAACGTGGGGCGTACAAATGGCGCGCCAACGCTAGGGGCGTACAAAATGACGGTCAACATTCGAACAGTGATATGGTAGTTTAGGGGCTTGATATGGTGGCCAAAAAATCGATAACCTTATTTCGGAGTACAAGTTTATTTCCGAACACGTGGCTTAGTTCGAACACTAGAGTACCTGGTAAAGTAGTGGTACCTAAAGGGTATGTTGAGAACTAAAGGATTGGAAATGCCGAATTCACCCGAATATTGAAATGATTAAGAATGAGGAATACGAGATAAAATCAGAACGTGTGAACATAGTAGCTAGTATGAATGAAGTGTCGGACGGAGTCCTCAGGTCACTACCGTGGACAGTTGTATCACATAATAAGATTTAAATGAGTGATTGGAGTATATTATATTTAATAAAGAGTCGGAGAAAAATGGAAAAATCATGTAACCAGATTATGTGGAAACGTACATGATGGTCACTCATAATCATGGCAGACCCGATGAAGTTACAGAATGGTGAAACTTCAGGGAAACAATACGATATTTTTCCCATTAGTGAGGATAAAGTGACCGGGCAGAATTCTTCATATCCCGCTGGTTACGGGTTTGTGCTAGACGCGATGCATTAGTAGCAGGCCTTGATAATTTAGGGGATACGTCCTATGTTATTAATTAGATACTGCGAGTAAGAGACGGAGCCTCACCCCATGACTCTTATATTTTCCAAATTAACAGTGAAATGTTTTCAGCTCATAGACGGACAACTGACTGCTAGTGTAACTTGTACATCTTGAAGCTCATGACATCCAATGTTTATCGAATATACCATGTGTCTGGCATATGTAAATTGCCTTGCCCATTTAGGTCGTGAATTCGGGTAACATTTAATTTGACGAAGGGCTACAGAAAGTTATTTTGTAGTAAGTTCCTGTAAAATAGTTACGAATGATGTATGGGCATACTAATGAAACACTTGCAGTTATTAGGAGGTGTGACGTAGCTGTTGTGAAGCTAAATTTGGTATAAGGTAAATTACGTATTTCAAAAATGAACACACCTGCCTAAGATTAGGAAAATAAATCATGTTAACTGAGGATGCTCGATTCAGGGGGTACACGTTCTCCAGAAATAAGTGTCAGTATGAATGTAGAGGACATTAAGGCGATGATGGCCAGTCTATTGGAGCACATCAGGATCGATAGTGAGAGGCTTGAGGAACGTTTTGTTAGACAGGAGCAAGCGAACGCTGAAACCAAAGAGCAACTTAATAAGCTGGATGAATGTTTGAACCAACAGACCAGTCAGGTTGGGCAACTCACTGAACGCATAGAGAGATACGGGGCGTCATGTAAGGCCAAGGCCGCAGAACTTAAAGACCATTTCACTTCCCGCGTTAATGACTTAACCGCTCATATAGATTCTTTGACACAAAAATTAGATCAAACAACCATCCGTCTAGAAGGACAAATAAAGGAAGTAGACGCAAAATTTACCGCTCAGGAGAATAAAATCGATAGGCTGGAAGCAAAGATTAATACCGGAACGGAAGAGGTCGTGAATTTACGAACTCAAATTGAAGAACTGTCCGTGAAATCCCAAGACATTGAGGCGCAACTGATAATGGTCACCGACAGTGCAGAGACGAAATATAGGGAGTACCTTGACCAACAGGTGGACCTAATGAAAGTCGAACTGAAAACCGACGTCGAGGGAAAACAAAGGGAAATTCAAAGCAAGTTGAAAGAAACGAAGGACAAGGTTGATAAATTCGAACTGAAGGTTCATGAAGCAAGTATTAAGGCTGATGTCCACGACAGATTAATATTGGAGTTACAAGAGAAAGTCGAGAACCATAAATCTCAAGAGTCCCGAGGACACGGACTATTAAAATCCGCCTTAAAGAAGCCAGAGAAAGGTGAACACGATGTTCTAGGAAATCGTACCGAACCAGATAAAGTGGAGGATTCTTCACAAATAAATAAAACGAATCCAATGCGTCTGCCACCCGGACGTAGCTCGGCACCACAAGATTATAGTTCAATACCAATTTACAATTTTCTTCGCATGAGTTATGATGAACAAAAGAAGTTCGGCTCAAATGTTCACATGACACCAAGAGAAATCCTTTCTGAAATGGATCAATACTTTCTTGACCACAACATTCCAGCAGACAAGCGCCTAAGAATGGTGGAGAAGTACTTAGTAGAACAGCCTCTCATTTGGTTCAAGGCGTTCAAATATTGTTTCGGAAGTTACGAGGAATTCAGGTGTCGATTCCTTGAGAAATATTGGTCGATTGAAACTCAACAAAATCTACGCTGGGAATTGTATCCTCGACGATATTCGGCCACGGACAGACACGATTCTGTGAATACTTCGTGCACCAGCTCCTGAGGATGAAGGAACTGGATAGTCCACCATCGGAATTGGAATTAGTGGCGGCAATAGGGAAGCAGTTACCACCAGAGGTGCAGAAATTACTTAAAAACTTGTTGTATATAGTCTTATTTAAACCTATAATAGTCCAAAACATGTATTATTTACTGTTAACACGAATAAATAACTTAGAAAGTATTTTTTACAGGAACGTCCGATCAATCGGACGTTGGCGTTTTTAGATTGAACCTCGAACGTCCGATCAATCGGTCGTTGGCGGTCAAAAAGTTAATAATAGGGGAACGCAGAAAATGGAAAAGACCACAACAAGAGCCAAGCAAATAAATTCAAATCACATCACGAAGCATCACATCATAGTCTGAAGAATGTATAAATGTACAATTCACAATTAAGAATACCAAGGAATTTAAGGAATCATGCCATTTACAATATTTTTTTAATTTGGGAAAGATGAAACCTGCTAATCCGGTTAATCTCATCATTCCTCACCAAAATATAAACGGGTGAGAGAAACTCTAAATATGTACACGGACCTCTGTAACGCGGAGGCAGTTTAGCAGTAACATTTTTAGAGGCAGAGCTTTGGTAATGAGTTTTGACATAAGCCTTATCACCAACAGAAAGCTTGGTGGCTCATCGTATTTTATTATATTGTTTTTAACTTTGTAATATGAAACTCTTAAGGCTTCCCTAGCTTGCTTCCACATTTTGCGGATCTCACCAGCGTCGATTAAAATGATGATATGCGATCAGAGCAGCTTTAGGATTCCGACTGTCACATTCAGAAAATTAAGCGGTGCGATAATGTAGAATTGTATTTATATGAGCATTAGATAAATCAAAACGGAATTTACGAAATAACAGGCTTTTTAAACATCTAGCATTCTCCGAGTCAGAAACTCTCTCGCTTTGAGTCAAACCTTCGTAAGGATGTAGTGGCATCACATGACAAGCCTTTTGTGATCTGGCTCCAGGACTTGCTTGCTGTAAGCTCACCTTGCCCTGTATGATACGTATTTCCATTGCCTCCTGTCTTCTGGCAATATGACCAAATATTCGAGTTGTTTTGGGTTGATAAGGGTCGACAGTCTTGTTCTGATGCCGAGCTCTTGCAGGATCGATTCATTAGTACGGTGTGCTGTCCATGATATTCGCAGTCATCTCCTATAGCACTATATTCCTAGAGCACCAATCCTTCATCGTTCAAGTTTCTGCTGCTTTGGTCGCGGTAGGGAAGATCAGAGTTCGAATGAGGGTGAAGTGATGGAGGTGTCCTCCAGATGCGAGTGAGTCTCGCAATCACAATGCGCTTACGGATCTCAGTTTCACAGTCTCCGGTATTTGTGACAACAGATCCCAGATACTCGAAGCGACTGACACACTTATTCTTGTTATGGCAGGTCTGTTGTTATTAAAACGATCTACAATCATCACTTTGGTTCTTTTATTGTTGGTTTCAAGACATATTCTCTGCTTCGCTCGTATAACCTCCGCATGATTGTTTGTAGTTCTTGACCTCATCTTGCAATTATCACAGTCACCCGCACATCTGAGATTGTTAATTTTCTGCCACAACTGAGATGCCAATACTCCAATTTTCGGAAACATCCCTTTTAATGTACTCACTGAATATATTAGCTGCCTCTGTGGATCAGCGGTAGAGTGTCGGCCTCCGGATCCCAAGATAGCGGGTTCAAACCCGGCAGAGGTAGTCGGATTTTTGAAGGGCGGAAAAAAGTCCATTCGACACACCATGTCGTACGATGTCGGCATGTATAAGATCTCTGGTGACACATTTGGTGTTTACCCGACAAAATTCATTACAAATCTCAGCCATAGACGCCCAAGACAGTTTCGGTTTACTCGGTCTGCCATCTAGTGGTGGCCTAGAGTAAAACGGAACGTCGAAATTGACGAGCAGACAGCCAGATGGTGTCAAATTGAAATGTCTGCACACGGTAGCTGAGGCCATACGATTATTATTATTATTATACTGAATATATTGAATATGAGGG
Organism: Anabrus simplex; assembly: GCF_040414725.1. Taxonomy (NCBI): domain Eukaryota; kingdom Metazoa; phylum Arthropoda; class Insecta; order Orthoptera; family Tettigoniidae; genus Anabrus; species Anabrus simplex. Next base: position 13,760,383 of record NC_090267.1, read on the forward strand.
GGAGAGAATGCAACCTTGACGCACTCCAGAAGTAGCAGAAAATATGTCTAAGGAGTTCCTCTTAACTCCCACTGCCGTAGTGTTCGAAAAGTACAATTATTGAATCAGGTACACTGAATGTCTCGGCGTCCCCGTCTCAATGAGTATAGCCCAGAATTTTGACCATTTCACCTTGTCGACGGCTTTCTTGTAGTCCACGAAGTACAAGAACATCTCGATATTGTACTCCCTGGTCTTCTATATGAGCTGCCGGTTGTTTAGGATCTGCTCACGAGTTACTTTCCCTGGAACAACCCGGTTTGTTCCTCTGATATTTGTGGAAGTAAGAAGGTCTTCAGCCTCTCGTTCAGCACCGCGAGCATGATTTTACTTGCATGGCAGATGAGGGCTATCGTTCGATACTTTGCACAGTCAAGTGGAGAACATTTCTTGAACAGTGGTACGAAGATGGAGTTGCACCGCTGGTCTGGCCAATTTCCAGATATCCATATCTTCTGACAAGTTGTGGAGGATGTCGACACTCAGGTCATCCATTTTCTTCAGGATTTCAGCAGTGATTCCATCTTGGCCTGCTGTTTTCTGCTTCCGGAGCTTTTTATTGCACGTACCACTTCTTCTCTAAGGATCGTTGGTTCAATGTCTGTTGGGTACTGATTACCTGGCCTTAGTTGTGGGTCATCAGTGAACAGCTTGATGCAGTATTCTCTCCATAATTTCGTGATGCCAGCTGCATTTGTAATGCATTGAAATTTTGATTCAGTGGAGAGTTTACTTAGTTGTTTATGATACATTTAATTTAAGTTGGAAACTAAGTTGATGAATACTGCAAGGATAATCAATTAATGTTACAAAGGGCACTAGGAAAGTTTTGCAATACGCAAAAACGGTTGGCTGGACACCCCTGTTATGGCGAGGAATGAAAAGTGATATGAAAACCGGTCTAGAAGACAGCAAGGCGCGACCTTCACACCAGTTGTTACAAGCAGTGGGATTGAAAGCAAGTTAACATGTCAGTATTGTCAAAAGGGAAATATCGCGCTGTTATCCGCTACAATTTTGCTCATGGATTAACTGTTAACCAGTGCTTGGAGGAAATGACTCCTGTGCTAGGAAAAGACTGTGCACATCGGACAACAATTTTCCGTTGGTACAAAGATTTCCAGAGGGAAAATTTTGGGCTGGAGACGATCCTCGTTCTGGGCGACCGTCTGAATCAGTGAGTGAGGAAAACATTGAAGCTGTGAAGAAAATGTTGCGGCAAGAGAGGTGGTGCACCAGCTGTTCATTCAATTCTACGCGACCATCTCCACGTTAGAAGGGTCTGTTCCATTTGGGTTCTCCATTCACTTTCAGAGGAACAAAGAGCACATGAGCGAAATGGTGCCGAAAAATGCTAAAACAGTTTGAAAATGGGACTTCTCGTAACGTCAATAGCATCGTTACAGGTGACGAAACTTGGATTTATTATCACGATATCCCAACAAAATCCCAGAACAGGGTGTAGCTGTTTGAAGTTGAGGGTACTCCTGTGACTGTGCGAAAGTCAAGGTCAGTGAAGAAAAGGATGATTGCAGTATTCTACACTAAATGGGACATCCTGACTCAGGTTGTGCTAGAAACAGGAAGGACAGTTACTGCAAAGTTGTACAGCGAGAACTGTCTGCCTCAGGACATCCAGGCACTCAAGCACCTCCCTTGAAGGTCACGGCTCAACACTTGGCTTTTGCATTACGACAATGCTCCAGCACATCGTGCTAATGTAACAACGGATTTTCTTGCCAGATCAGCGTTGACTGTGCTTGATCACCCTCCATACAGTCCTGATCTTGTCCCATGTGACTTCGCACTTTTCCCATAAGTGAAGATGAAGCTGAAAAGACGGTGTTTTTCATCCGACGGGGAGTTTCTGGCAACATGGGATCAAGAGTGTTAAAATGTAGCCGAAGAAAAGTGGCAGAGTTGGTTCAGCGACTGGTTTCGATGTATGGAGAAGTGTATTGAGTGTGGTGGAAATTATTTTGATAATGTCTAAAGCGTTCACTCACATTGGAAAACTTTCCTAGTTCCCTTTGTATTGTTTTGGATGAATTATAGCATATAACTATTATTGATATACGAAACTAATCTTATCCTTTCCGCCAGTCCTACGAAACATTGACTAGATAATAGAAGTATTTGTCCTAAGAATTGAATAAAGACTTACGATAAAATGAGGAGTGTCATACGGCAACAAGATTAAATGCTAAATTTAATTGATATTAAGTCATGCGAATTTGCAATTGTTAATTTTTTATACGTACTATGAAAGTGAAGCAGATATTCATTTCAATGTTGACATAAACGAGACATGCGACGAATAATAGTTATGCATGAACGATTCAAGTCAGTTCGGTTTTAAGAAATGTTATACCAGTTGGGCTCGACTTGCAGGATTGCAGCATGATACGTTCAGATCAAATGGACTGAATTGTAGTGATGGGCAGTCTGAGACCAGTTCTCGAGATTTCTCGGGATTTCTTGAGACTAGCGCAGGCAGTATTTCTCGCGAGAAATTTCGAGAGATCTCGAGAGCGTTGTCCCCGCATTGTGCGGCGAGCAGCGTGTCGTAGGCATACAGGCAGTCGAGGCTGAATGTTGTTTGTGCCGAGAATGCGAATAGCCAACCAAGGACATTCTCCATTTCGTAAATACGTGTGAACAAGCGACTAGGGCGTTCATTTCTACCGAGGTCTATTTTGACGCAGTATAACGTCATTTTAAAGGATACGATTTCTGGAACTGTATGCACTGGTAGGTACAAGAATGAGTAGTTTAAGTACAGAAACTGACGGCTACTGTAGGTACACGTAGCTGGATACTAGAGGCGTGCACTATTCGAACTCGAGACGAGGCAAGATGCGCCTTGCTGCATATGCAACCACCATTACACATGAGTGGAATGTGTAATCTAAAATATTTCAGTTTGCTCCAGTTCTTTCGACAAGTAGGTGCATGTTACATCGTTATCAGACCCCGCATTCCATAACGGATGACCACTGCTTGTGTTTACCGATATTTTGGTGACGAAGGAAATAATTCCTTAAATGTTATGGAGTGTTCGCGTCGTAATTAGGTAAATCGATATATGACGGTGCAATGTGAAATTGTGTCTAGTTGTACGCGACAACGTGACGACGATGCCCGAAACGCAACGTAAGTCGTGGATGGCGGTTATTTTGAAGAGATGTCACAAAGCACAGCCCGCTGTGTTGCTTGTTCAAAAGGAATAAAATATGTCGGCAGAAATACTTCTGGGATGACCCGGCACTTACAAACGCAAAATATCAATGAAGAGGAATCGTCACAGAACACCTCCGACCCGGTCTGAATCACAAGAAGCTTCGCTGCCGGCAACGATTCTAAGGCATCCAGATAGGTTTATATCCTAGTAACAGTTATTAACAAATTCAGCTAAGAATTCCACCTGAAATACCTCGTGAAACGTTTAAGATACTGGCATTCTGTCTTCACTTTCGTTAATGGTATTAAGGAGCTCATAGTTCAACATGCAGTACTTATCTAGGCTTTTGACAAAAATTATCGTCACACGCGCTTCCATATCAGAATTGCTGATGATAACTATCAAGCTTACACTCGTAATTACCGGGACGTCATACAGCTCGCAGCACAGGAGAATCGGTCTCGAGAGCGTTGTCCATCACCCCTGCTGAAAGAATTGGAGCAGAGTCGGGCATTTTGGATTACACGTTCCACTCATGTGTAATGGGGGTTGCATATGTAGCAAAGCACATCTTCCCCGTCTCAGGTTCGTATAATGCAATCCTCTAGTATCCAAGTAGGTGGACATCCTATCTACAGTTATTCACAAATTATGCACAGTTATTCAGCTAAGATGCCCACCACAAATAAGTCGTGGACAGTTTAAGACACTGACATTCTGTTTTCACTTTCGTTAATGGTATTAAGGGGTTCATAGTTGAACATGCAGTACTTCTCCAGGCTTTTGACAAAATGTATTGGCTCACACGTTTTCATAAGAGAACGTTATTTCACGCAATAACTGTCAATGAAATTCCATCAGGTTCACAGCCGTAGTTATTGGTCGCACAGCTTACACTAGAGGAGGATCGGTCTGGAGATCTGGGACGTCAGTCTCGAGAGTCTCGAGCGAGAGCGTTGCCCATTGCTAGTCCAATATTTCAAGAATTACAATTATGACGAACATTTATCTTTTGGACAATACTAAGCAAAATGTGTGTAATTCTACATTACAGTTACCTATGATATAAGTGGGGCACTTGTAGGCAGTAAACACTCCTGCGGCAATTACGACATCTAGCACTGACCACTGCTGGTGATTCCTGTCCATCATCGTGTAAGTCTGATCTATGCTAAGGCCATGTCTGTCTCTTTCTGGAGCTGCTGATGTGCAGATGGTGTAGTATTGTGCTAAAAAAGGCACGCTCCTCGAGCTTTAATATGAAGCTTAGATTTTTCAGGATTCATCCATATGGAGTGGGATGAAAATAAAATGTCTAGGATGCTCAACGTTATCTTCTAATAATGGAACTGTAATTCATCAGCAAGGACAATCGCAAATGGTAAAAGTGATACGCAAACACAGATAGGTCTTATGACGACGATAGGATAGGAAAGGCCAAGCAGTGGGAAAGAAGCAGCCATGGCCTTAATTAAGGTACAATTCCATACATTTGCCTGGTGTCAAAATGGAATAACACAGAAAAAAATCTCCAGGGCTGTTCGAGTCCACTACCTCCCAGATGCAAACCCACAACTTCACGCCGCTAATTGCACAGCCAACTCTCCTCGTGCAGATGAGTGATGTGAATGACAACAACATTTCAGCTTGATAAAAAATTGAAAACTCCTACCTGTAATAAGGGAGAATACATGTTTATTTGTACCTGAATGCAACAATTAAGTTTGGTACAAAGCATTCATTCTATTTATTTAATAGCCGGTTTACAACAGGGTAGTAAACCCGAATTACAGTAAACATAAAAATCCTTGAAGTATATATTAAATTACATTGACACAAGTGTTTGGTCTCAGTAACTAAAAATACAATTATTAATTATGAATTAAATCACACTGATACAAGTCTTAGATTTTAATAAATAAAATAAAATTTCTTAATAAATAGAAATAAACTTCTTAATACAAACTAAATTATTCAACTTACTGACAGCTTTCAGTGATTTTAATACTTAGCGTCATGGCAGTGGAGCTGAAAAAGTTTTTATGACTTTTGATATTGACATGTCCAAGTTGTTGTCTATGCTAACAGCTTCATTATAGTTTTACATAACCTATAGAGTGGTGCTTGGTTGTGGGCTGTCATCAGAGCTGTTTCAGTCCTAAAGCTGTTGCATTCTCTTGAGTGCAAGCAAGGTACGCGAAAATTCAATAAAAACAGTAAATTCATATTATCTATTTTATTGTTTAATAATTTTTGCAGGCACATGGCATCAATTATTTTTCTCTCATTTTCAATACTGGTCATTTCGACACCGGTTAGTAGATTTTTGTATGGCACAATAAATGGGTACAAGCCATGTGTTTGGTGATGAAGGAGTCTTACAAAACGTTTTTGCACTCTTTCGATCAACTTAATATATTTATCGAACCTTGGGTTCCATACTAGACTAGCATCTTCAAATTTAGTTTGTAAAAAAGGCACTATACTGTGCTATGAGTGAAAAGGAATGTGATAGTAGCAGGTGATCTCAAATTACCAAATGTCAATTGGGCAGGTAATGTGGACGACAGGAAGCATGAACAACAATTGGCAAATAAGTTAATATGGGAAGGGCAGCTGATTCAGAAAGTGATGGAACCCACTAGAGGGAAGAATATTTTGGATGTGGTGCTGATAAAACCAGATGAGCTCTATAGAGAAAACGAAGTAATAGATGGTATTAGTGATCACGAAGCTGTTTTTGCCGTAGTTAAAAATAAATGTGCAAGAAAGGAAGGTATTAAAATTAGGACTATTAGGCAGTACCATATGGCTGATAAAACAGGCATGAGGGAGTTTTTGAAAAGTAACTATGATCACTGGAAAATGGTAAATAAAAATGTAAACAGACTCTGGGATGGGTTTAAAGAAATTGTTGAGGAATGCGAAAATGGGTTTGTACCTTTAAAGGTAGTATGGAATGGTGAAGATCCACTATATTATAACAGAGAAATAAAGAGACTATGAAGGAGGTGCAGGTTGGAATGAAATAGAGTTAGAAATGATTATGGAAGTGAGGAGAAATTGAAGGAACTTACTAGGAAATTGAATCTAGCAAAGAAGTCAGCTAAGGATAATATGATGGCAAGCAAAATTGGTGATCATACAAATTTTAGTGAAAAATGGAAGGGTATGTATAGGTACTTTAAAGCAGAAACAGGTTCAAAGAAGGACATTCCAGGAATCATTAATGAACAAGGGAAGTGTGTATGCGAGGATCTTCAAAAGGCAGAAGTATTCATTCAGCAGTATGTAAAGATTGTTGGTTACAAGGATAATGTCCAGAGAGGGGAGGTGAGTAATACTAAGGAAGTATTAATATTTACCTATGATAACAATACCATTTACAGTAAGGTACAAAAGTTGAAAACTAGAAAAACAGCTGGAATTGTTAAGATTTCTGGGGATATACAAAAGGCAATGGGTTGGGATATAGTACCGTAAATACTTATTTGTTTATTGTTTGGTTGAAGGAGCTATACAAAATGAATGGAGAGTTGCTATAGTAGCCCCAGTGTATGAAGGAAAGGGTGATAGACATAAAGCTGAAAATAGAGACCAGTCAGATTGACATGCATTGCATGTATGCTTTGGGAAAGCATTCTTTCTGATTATATTAGACATGTATGCGAAATTAATAACTGGGTCGTCAGAAGGCAGTTTGGGTTTAGGAGAGGTTATTCCACTGAAGCTCAGCTTGTAGGATTTCAGCAAGATAAAGCAGATATCCTGGATTCAGGAGGCCAAATGGAGTGCATTGCGATTGACCTATCTAAGGCATTTGATAGGGTAGATCATGGAAGACTACTGGCAAGAATGAGTGCTATTGCAGTAGAAAAAAGAATGACTGAATGGGTGGCTATATTTCTAGAAAATATAACTCAGAGAATTAGAGTAGGCGAAACTTTATCTGACCCTGTAATAATTAGGAGCGGAATTCCTCAAGGCAGTATTATTGGACCTTTATGTTTTATATACATCAATGATATGTGTAAAGAAGTGAAATCAGAGATAAGGCTCTTTGCAGATGATGTTATTCGGTACAGAGTAATAAATAAGTTACAAGATTGTGAGCGGCTGCAGGATGACCTTGATAGTGTTGTGAGATGGACGGTGGGCAATGGTATGATGATGAACGGGGTTAAAAGTCAGGTTGTGAGTTTCACCGTTTCTGAGTTTTAATTACTGCGTTGATGGGGTGAAAGTTGTTTTTGGGGATCATTAGAAGTATCTAGGTGTTAGTATAAGAAAAGACCTTCATTGGGGTAATCACATAAATATGATTGTTAATAAAGGGTACAGATCTCTGCACATGTTTATGGGAGTATTTAGGGGTTGTAGTAAGGACGTAAAGGAGAGGGCGTATAATTCTCTGGTAAGACCCCAACTAGAGTATGGCTCCAGTGTATGGGACCCTCACCTGGATTACTTGATTCAAGAACTGGAAAAAATCCAAACAAAAGCAGCTCGATGTGTTGTGGGCGATTTCTGATAAAAGAGCAGCGTTACAAAAATGTTGCAAAGTTTGGGTAGGAATGACTAGGGAGCAAGGAGACGAGCTGTTCGATTAAGTGGTATGTTACAAAATCTACATTTCTTTTTAACGAACAAGATCAGCAAAGGCTCACAAACATGAATCCCAACATCCCTATAGCAAGAGCCCTTCCTAAAATACATAAGAAAGACATCCCAACACGTCCTATCATCAACTACCCAAACAGTCCAACCTATAAAGTTTCTAAGTATATTCATGGCTTCCTTAAGATATATTACACATTTAATCACAAGCAACCTTTAATGAATTCCATTGACTTTTGAAAGATCCTAAATAAGTTCGATCTACAACCTTATCATACAATATGCTCCTTTGACGTGGTTAACATGTACTGAAACATCCCGACCAGAGACACCACCATCATCATCTATAGTAACATCTGCAAACATAGTGGCCTCAGTAAAATGGAGATCGACGAATTCATGACACTTAAATTTTGTTTTAGACAGCAATTATTTCTTTTAATAAGAAAATCTATAAACAGAACGGTCTAGCGAGATTGAACAGACAAAAATCAGAACAAATATTAAAGGGATTTGTTTATGGTTGAGGTACGTGGATGACACATTCGTAATAATTGATAAGAATGTCACTAATAGCAGTGAAGTATTAGAAAGCTTAAATAATATCAACCCTAACGTAAATTTCACTAAAGAAGATGAAGACAAAGGCTCCTTAAATTTCCTAGACATAAAGGTCACGCGAACTGGGTAAAACCTTTGAGTTTTGGATTCGCAGAAATCCTACACACTCGTCCGTAACCATAAATAATTCCTCACCAAACCCCGGTTCTCAGAAACAGGCATCATTTTATAGTTTGATCTACAGAGCTTTAAGAACACCATTATCCCCTACAAGCTTAAAAACAGAATTAAATTACACAAGGAATATTGCCAAAATTAATGGTTATAAGATCGAAATGGTTAACCGCTTACTTCATACGATTAAAAACAATTTATCCACAAACCTTATACCAGACAAATCTTGAATATGCCACTATTACATATAGTAACCCAGTTGTCCACCAAATTGCTAACACTTTCAACAATATAATATGAACATAGCTTTCAGAACAATCAACACTACACAAGATATATTTATCAATTATAATAAAATCAATAATAATGACAATAAATATTCACACTCAGGAGTCTACAGGTTAAAATGTTCCCAGTGTGGAATTTCATATGTTGGACAGATTGGACGAAGCTTCTTTATAAGATACATGGAACACTTCAATGCGGAAAAGCACAATAAATATTCGGCAATGAGCACGCACAGGTCACCGCTTAACTTCAATAGAAAATTATCTCACAATAATCAGGAATACAAATAAAGGTAAACTCCTAAATGATTTAGAGAATATATATTTCTGGACAAAACACTCAATGAGGATCGCAGCCTTAACGATGATACGGAAGTCAAGAGTCCCGTTTATACGTTAACGCCTTAATCTATTAAAAACAGTCAATCCAAAACAAAACAAAATCCCACGAATATTTAAAATCTTTAAATCAAAAACTCCCCTTATTCCACCGAATACTAAGCCTGCACTTGCCCCTCCAAACAATCCCCCTCTCACATCAACATCGACATGTAATGCTCCGCCCATCTCAGCTTCCTCTCAGCATGCCCCTCTTCCTCTATCACATCGTTACAACATGCGAAGTAGGAATTCCAGACAGTCCAACGCTTCTAATACAGTAAGATAGATATACATACGGCATATGAGTAAGTACACACTTTACATAATACACAATTCTCGGACACTAACACATGATTTAAACACACACGTCAAACACGTCTTTTTGTTCCTTTGCAGTATAACCGCATTCTATTCATCGATGTTCCAAATCTTCTAGAAGGACTTCATTTTCACGTGAAAATCAAATACAACCTGTCTAATACTTGAAAAAAAAACTCGTCTCAAAGCAGCTTCAACCAGCAAACTAACGTCTGCTTGCAACGGTTATATCAGATAACATTTTAGACCAATCAACTTAATGAGAATAACATCATAATATTCGCCTTTTCTCTTAGCCAATCTTTTAATGTCGGAATACAAACAAGATTCACCATCAAGTTTTCAACCATGTTAGTACATTGAAAACTATAATATTAATAATAATAATAATAATAATAATAATAATAATAATAATAATAATAATAATAGTAATAATAATAATAATAATAATAATAATAATAATAATAATGTTATTTGCTTTACGTCCCACTAACTACTTCTACGGTCTTCGGAGACACCGAGGTGCCGGAATTTAGTCCCGTAGGAGTTCTTTTACGTGCCAGTAAATCTACCGACACGAGGCTGTCGTATTTGAGCACCTTCAAATACCACCGGACTGAGCCAGGATCGTACCTGCCAACTTGGGGTTAGAAGGCCAGCACCTTAACCAGCTGAGCCACTCAGCCCGGCACATTGAAAACTTACGTTGACAACTGCCCCAGCAAATATATGCTGACTTTTATAACGAAGAGGTTCCACTTCAGTATCAGACATGTGCCGTTTTTAGAACTTTGTACTGACACAAATTTTCTTTTAGACAAGATTTAAAATCAGTTTACAATAATTTTTTAGCATGTGTTGTACATGTCATGTCCTAACAGCATATTTTTATAACCACTATTTTGTAAAGTTAATACCATAACAAGACTTTTAATGTATGCGCAAATTCCTTTTCTTTAATGGTGTAGTGTTTTCTTTCCTTTAACTGTGTTTGGAAATATTCGAATATGTATTGCTGTATGCCTTTTTGTATTTCGAACATGAAAAAGAGCAAACTGACACTGCCATTTCACAACTTCTCTGTAGACCAGGAAAAAACTACCGAGTGCCTCAAAGCAATTAGCACTTTCATCTTAGTTTTCCGTTTCTATTATTTCCAACCGAGCTCGATAGCTACAGTCGCTTAAGTGCGGCCAGTATCCAGTATTCGGGAGATAGGTGGTTCGAACCCCACTGCCGGCAGCCCTGAAGATGGTTTTCCGTGGTTTCCCATTTTCACACCAGGCAAATGCTGGGGCTGTACCTTAATTAAGGCCACGGCCGCTTCCTTCCCAGTCCTAGCCCTTCCCTATCCCATCGTCGCCATAAGAACTATCTGTGTCGGTGCGACGTAAAGCCAATAGCAAAAAAACTATTATTTCCTGATAGTATCGTCAACTTCTGTATCCCAATCAAGTTCCTTCTTCCACATTGTCTGCAGGAGCAATTTAGGACACAAAATGACAGGGCAACTAACACCTTTAGGGTCAAACACTTTGTGAGAGATCGACAGGAATGTTCTCTCGGTAATCGTGTCATAATGGAAATCTCAAATCCAACTCATGTTAACTTTGAGTTCATCACTTTCTCGATTCCACAACAAATCCAGTCCTGAAGAATAACACTTATCATGAGCATTCTGACACTTTTCACTTGACCATTCTCAACCTGTTACGGAGTAACGCCCTTAAATCCTTCCCCAGAAATCAATTTCGACCTGGCAATCTCACCGTAGAAAATATTGTCATTCAATGAATCTGTTACTGCAAGGTGATTTTCGAGCTACTCATCGCACGTTAATTTTATTTCAGATTGTGGACTGAAAGCAAACTCCTCTAAGGCTTCTTACATGTTTGTAATAACTAAACTAGCTGGTTACTAAGTCTTCTGCAGAGTGCTGCCATCTTGCGCTAGCTATCTAAACGGCTCGCCCCTCCTACCGCTCTTCGACCCATCAGAGCGCGGCCACATCGCTTGAAACCCAGTCCGGCCATGATGTGAGTTGGCTTGGTCTGAGGAAGCCATTGTGTACAGACGCGAAGAAGTGGTCTCCAAGAATTCCATTGTCTGGTTGGAAAAATCGACCCTGGTTAAAGGTCTGGGTCGCAGGTTTTTAAACCTGTTGTTTTCTTCACTAGTTAGATTGGTTATCGTCGTTTTTGGATTATTTTTGATTTGTTTGGCGACGTAAAAGAAGAATGAAACTGTATTTATGCTACCGTACATATAACTTGCCCGTCTTGACGATTGGATGTATACAAGTAAGTCTACAAGCCTATGAAAAAATTTATCTTCAGTGATTTTGAGCTAAATTACTTCTTAAAAATTACCTCAAGAAAACTGAGTGCTGTAAACTGTTTCGAGCATAACCTTCTCCTTGTGCCGGCTTTTGAACGATTAATAATTTTCTAAAATGAAGTGGAATTTACTTAAAAGTAGCTTGCCAAATGCACAGTTATTGGTAAATGAAAGTAGGGTAATTATCTAATTACCATTATTCAAAGTGAATTGGTTTGCCTTGATTATGGAATTTAAAACTAAAAAAAAATCGTCTATGGTAACTCAAAGCTATGTGCATGAAGGTTCTGGTACTCATTAACATTTTTAATTTTTATGCTATTCTACACACATTTCATTTTATCTTGAAACTTATGCTTGGGCGGGTTTGATTTTCTTTTGTTTATTTGTGCTTGTTTGACCTTTATTGTTATCTAATTGCGTGATAGTTCGTTTAGCATGTTTTGTGATGCTTTGTTGGGTTGCCATTACGAATGTTTTTTTTAATGTTGGCGTTGCGTGGTTGATTTTTACGAGTTGATCGTGTAGCTACGTACTGAATATAAATATTTTACTCTTGTGAAGCTTTGCCAATAATTTTCCTCTTTCAAGTTAATATTTATTTTCTACTTTCTTGTAAGTTTCCTTAAAGCTATTCAAGTTCCTGAAGATAAGGTTGTTGATCTGGAATATTGTGCCCTTGTGTAGGCTCACTTAGATAAACCTCACTGAACTGTTCTTTTGTAATTATTGGTTCCAAAGCTACCATTTTTTAGTTATGCAAGACGGGCCCGTGCGTTCAAGTATAAATTGGATTTAATTTATTCATTACAATTTTCAATTAATTAACTTAAGGTTCATTTATTGGACGGTGACCATTTTGATTAATTACACTATGCAACATACGGTATTTTAAGGTCACAGAAACTTTTTTCTAAAATGTAGTCGTTCTTTATGTATTTCGACCTCCTGAATTCGAAAATGATACCTAAAACATCGTATCAGCCACAGTTTTTGCACAAATCGCATAAATGTTTAGTTAATATAATGCAATTTAATGGTATTATAATAATATTCTGATTGATATTCGGAGCTTCATACGGGGTTTTAGTGCTCATTATAAAAGGCATGAAAACACCATATGTAGCTCAGAAGAGGTTCATCGCTTTCAACTGTTCAACACTTGCTCTCCTAGTGGCACGTAGCGAACTGTCACGTTACAAAATACGCTGCCTTTCCGTCCCTGTGTCGTGTTTGTGGAAGGAAGTACGTGTTAGTCTTAGTGCAGAATGTCTGCCCGAGGTTGTGTAAACTCTCCAAACCGTTTTTGTTATATATGTGGTGAACGTGTGGTGAAAAACGACTGAGGAAATATTACTGCTTTCGTGAAAAGAGGTCTACCATGCCTATTTCGGAGTGAAACTCGGCGACATCGATAAACCATGGGCTCCACAGGTCGTGTGCATTGTGTGGCAGGAAAGAAGAAGTCATTACGATTTGGCATCCCTATGGTCTGGCGAAAGCAACAGAATCATACCGACGACTGCTACTTCTGCTCTTATAAGGTAACTGGTTTCAACAAGAAAAACAAGAAGTCTATTGAGTATCCGAACAACATTCGCTCAGCTATTCGTCCTATTCCACATGGCCCGGATTTACCAATACCACAGCCTCCGCAGACTTTAGATACGGATGACAGTGATGACATGGATGCCGTGGAGGAGACGGATGATACTGACTTTGAAGTAGGCACAGATCACTCAGCCAGATATAAATGATTTAGTCCGTGATCTGGGTCTGTCAAAGGAAAAAGCAGAGCTCCTAGGGTCAGGACTGCGTGAAAGACATTTCCTGGTACCCGGAACGTCCGTTACATTTTATGGAAAAAGGGACTTGACATTCACGCAATATTTTCTCCAAATGACGTGTTAATGCAGTGCAGTGATGTAGAAGGCTTGATGGGTCAGTTCAATATTCCGTACGCACCCGGTGACTGGAGACTGTTCATTGATTCATCCAAAAGTAAACGCAAGGCAGTTCTGCTGCACAATGGTAACATGCATGCCTCAATACCTCTCGGCCTTTCTGTGCACCTGATGGAAACATACGACAACATGAAGGTGCTTCTTACTACCATTCGTTATGAGAATCACAATTGGATGGTGTGTGGCGATTTGAAAATGTTGGGTATGCTTCTAGGACAACAAACCGGATATACCAGGTTTCCTTGTTTCATCTGTGAATGGGGCAGTCGTGCTCGTGACACACATTGGGAGCAATAGTAGTGGCCCCGAAGGTTGGAATTGGTTCCAGGGGACAAAAATAGCAAGTGTGACACTCTAGTGGAAAAAGACAGAATACTCTTGCCACCTCTGCACCTCAAACTGGGCATAATGAAGCAGTTTGTCAAAGCATTACCTAAGTGTGGCAACTGTTTCAAATATCTATGTAACTAGTTCCCCAAACTGTCAGATCCTAAGATGAAGGAGGGTGTGTTGAATGGTCCCGATATTCGGAAAGTAATGCTAGATGAAGATTTCATGTATTCAATGAATGCCGCGGAGCCAGAAGCCTGGAATGTCTTTAGGTGTGTGATTCAAAACTTCCTGGGAAACAATCGCAGCCCAGAGTATGTCGACATAGTGAATAACATGCTGACGAAGTTGAAAATGCTGGGAAGCTCAATGAGTTAAGTTACATTTTTTAAATTCTCACCTTGACTTTTTTCCTCCAAACGTGGGAGCTGTAAGTGAGGAACAGGGTGAAATGTTCCATCATGATATAAAGGACATGGAACGTCGATACCAGGGAACTTGGGATGTTCGGATGATGGGCGACTACTGCTGGATGCTTCACCGCGAGCACACAGAAATGCCCCATAAGAGGGAAAGCAGGGGCCACGCCATGACAACTAAGAAAGCACGAAATGAATTACGTTAGTACATGTTTTTACCACATTCTCTGTATGCATCTGTTCACTGTGTGTATATTTCCATATGTTGTTGGTTGAAACTTGTATTCTATGTATGTACTACTTCAATATGTGATATCATTATTAACAAAGTATACGTTTTAGCCAAAACTGTGGATGATACGATATTTTCAGTGTCATTTTTAAATTCAGGAGGCAGAAACACATGAAGTACACCTACGTTTGTGAAAAAAGTTTTTTCCCTGTTGCATAGTGTTATGTGTTACTGTTTCTTTTCAAGAATTAAAACCTTGTTTTCTGAAAGTTGAGTTTCCTTTCATGGTCTTAAGCAATTCATCGCTGAAAACGGGGTATATTTCCTCCATGTCCTTTGGGTTGATTGGGTCCTTTTGATTGGTAAGTACTTGTTTTGCTTCCCACTTTAATCTTTGTTGTTGATTTTCTTTTTTCCTTTTCTTCTCCTTCTGATCATCGGCTTAAAGGTAGTACCAGTCAGTGTATTTATTGCTTTCCGCCAGTTCTGTGGTGAGTTACGCGGTTGGCGGGTCAGTCAGTGGTAGCAGGAGCTCTCGAAAATTTTGCGGGACATTGTGCTAACAATGTTCCGTCACATTTCTTCCCGTTTTCCTCGTTAATCATTCTGGTAATAGCGCTGAATTGCTGAGATGTGAAAGAAGAGTTAAGTATATTCACTGTACGTGAAGTTTATGAAAAGAAGTGCAAGAAGTATCCTAATTATTTGACCTTTTCGTTTCATGTTCGTCCATTATGTCCCGTATCGTGTTGAACCCTCAGCATTTGAGGAAATCTGAGTTCTTGTACGAGCTCGGGATTCGAGGGCTGGAGTCAGCCGGTACCGTGACCGAATGCGCTGCTCTCTTATCATCTCACCTCCAGGTCCCTATTGATCTATCTATGGTAGAGCTAAACAATCCCGATGAGTACTAATTTAGAGCAAATTCAAACTTTCAGAATTGAATTTTTTTAATTAAAGCCTACTAAGACCCAAGTAGACAGGCTCTAGGCTAGATCGTTTCATTATTGTGACCAGATTCAAGACTTTTTAAAAATTAATCCTGCAGCTGAATATACTAGTGAATTGACACGATTATTATGTCTCGCATCGAGTATCTCTGCAGAGATAGACCTGATATTAGTATGCACAGATATGGAATATTTATCTGTGGCTGATAAAAGAAATTGCTCTTATCCTGATTATAATAACATTCCTAACCAAGTTTTTTCCGATTCATGAGAACTAGGGTCTGCTTGCGTGGCCAATTCTGTGTTAGAAGGCCTCATTTATAGGTCAAATACTTCTCTCTCCCATAATTCCCTTAAGGAACTGTTCTGTGGTGTTAAGAATTTCTCAGTGAATTCTATTAACGAATGCCTTCGGTTCCTGAAATTCCTAGTATAAATTAAAGAATCTGCAAGTATATATTCAGTTGATAATTTAGAGATTTATAGAGCCCTGTTCTCTCATTGTGAGGGTACTCTAAAAAGAGAGATCTCGGGGGCAATATCTCAGAAACGTAAAATTAACGAATCTCATGAATTGATTCTTGAAAAGTTTATATCCTCTTTAGTCCTCCAGAGTTTGGTACCACATCACTGTTTCAGGACGCAGTTCCTATATGAAAACTTGTTAAAATTCTTTTGCAAAGTACTCAGGATTTCAGTTCCTGAAGAAGAAATGGTAGCTCGTATCCTGAAAGGGATATCCCCTTCCTACCTATCCTACACTTCCCTCACGAAGTGTCATCTAATTTCACAGAGTTGGAGACTGCGTGTTTTTTCGCAGATGATGTGAAGCACGGAGACCAGTCCAGAATCTGTACACCTAACCCCTCCCCCTACTAATGCTAATTGTCATGTTTCTTCTAAAACTGCCTATGGTATGAATTTAAAAAATGTTATGGGTGCGATTCTCTTGAGCACCTTAGAAATTTTTGCCCATCAAGGACCCGCAAGCCTGATATTTGTTGTTAAATATGTGGATCTAGGCAACATACTAAAAATTTCTCCCCTAATTCCTTCCTTAGACGTGACAAATAACTGGAACTTAATGATAAAACTTCTAAATGTCGAAATTCTGAAAATTCAGTTGATTTGGGTGAAGTAATTTACCCTCTTGAATGTAATAATTTATATGGTAATGTTTCTTCTCGTGGTTCTTTCACTACGGTTGAAGTAAATAATGAATCGTTACTTGCGTTGATGGATTCGGGTGATGTAGTGGATTTGATCAATTTTGCATGGTATAATAAACTGAAGAGTGCTTGTTAATTACCTGAATTACAACGCATTGGCGTAAAATGTGTCGCGGTTAGTGGTAATAAGCTGGATATTTTGGGGACTGTGAGAGTAGAGCTAAAATAGGAAATTTCACTTGGAAAAGCACCTTCCTAGTAGCATTCAAAGTCTCCTGCAATGTAATTTTTGGGAACTGGGTTCTTGTCAAAGACTGGGTTGGTCTCGGATCTTCAAGCTAGGGTATTCTCCTTTAAGTTTTCCCCAACTTCCAATTTTAATCTGATTGATGCTCCATTGGGTGCCTTTAGAATTTCTCGTGTATCTGGGACTCTACCAGAAGAAATCAATGATTTTTATCTATTGGATCTTAATCTTTTGAGTGCTGAAGATGCTAATCCAGTTCGTGATCTCTGTCATTAATTTCCAGAGGTGTTCACCAGCAAGTTAGGTCTAACTGATGTACTGGATTACGAGATAGAGTTGTCCGACAACGAACCTGTTAGATCGCCTCCTTACCGTCTTTCACTTTTCCGCATGCCAGAACTCAAAAATATTATCGACCAAATGCTGTCGAGGGAGAGACCAGACCATCCACTTCTCCCTATGCATCTCCAATTTTCCTGGTACCTAAACACTCCTGGAGAATTCAGAACTGTTATAGATTGTAGGGCTTTGAACCGTAAGATCATACTGCAATCCCTCCCTTTGCCAGACTTACATACTTGTTTTGGTTAGTTCTCCGGAGCCAAGTTATTTAATGTATTAAACCTCAACCGTTGTCTAAGTCATCTATTCCCCTGACAGCCTTCATCACAGATTGGAACCTTTATGAATTCCTAAAATTGCCCTTCGAACTTTCGTGTGGAGCTACACTCCTTACCAGGTTATTGAATTCAAATCTAGGTGACATCAATTTAAGTTCATTTTCAACTACTTTGATGACCAATTTATCTTCCCAAACACCTTCGAAGAACACATGAATCATGTCAGGGAAGTCCTGGAGCGCTTGAAAAAGGCTGGTCTTACTGTGAAACTATCTAATGTAGCTTTTGCCAAACCAAGTATGTCTCTTCTTGGGCATGTCGTGTCGTCCGATGGAGTCCCTGTTGATCATTCTAGGGCCCAGACTACCAGAGAATTTCAACCACCTAAAGATGAAAAAGGTATTGCACGCTTTGTGGGCATGGTAAAATTCTTCCGGAAATGTATTCCAAATTTTGCTGAGGTAGCTACTCCCCTTAATTATCTGAGGAATAAGGACGTCAAGTTCTCCTGGGCCCCCCCCCAGCAAGAAGCCTTTGAAACCCTGAAACCTGCGCTATTGAATGCACCTGTGTTGGCCATAACTGATTTCAATGAGCGTTTCATCGTGCAGACGGATGCCTGTGGGAAAGCTATTGCTGGGGTGCTCTTAGAGGAACATGAGGACGGTCATAGATAGAGACATGATTTTTTCGCATTAATTTTTGAACGATTTCGCGAGAAGGATACTAATTTTCGCGTTATTTCGCGAAATAGATATTGCCGTATCGCTATAATTTCGCTTGAATGACATTCTAAAATTAATCAGATCCTAACCAACAGAAAAAAGAAAAAATCCTTACCAGAAATGGGACTTAGAAAACCTAGTCTTACTATCACTGATCGTTGATTGTGGAGGTTTAATTGATAGACTGTACATACCTGGTATATACATTTTAAGCCATTTCCGGAGTGCAGGGTCGCCTACCTTCTCCAGCGGGATGTTGGCTTTTGAGTAGCATCGCTGTTGGTTCGTGAATACATTCTTTTTTACTATTAGCTTTCTTTTGCATACCTAATGAGAGTTATGTTGTTGCGTGCCGTTTCACTATTGCAGTGCTAAATTTACGTTCTGAATGTTCCTTATTTTTAAAACAATGTTTTGACACAGTATCGTTTCTCTCCCACTCGATACGAACATTACAAAATTTACACATTCAAATATCGCTTTCCGAAGGGTATAAACCTTCACTCGCAAACTGTTTAGCTCTGCTGTGCACCGTAACACTTCTTGAGCGACCCATCTTCGCTACTGTCTGTGATCACTTTCTTAATTTTACTTGACCAGGAAGCCGAAATACACCAGTCAATTGTGCTGCTTGTAGACGTCATGCCTTGAGGAGACAAGCTGGGGTGTGATTACCAGCCACCACAAAAACAACATTCCAAACATTTCGTTTGGCAAGAAGCCTGGAGCCAACCCCTTTTCTTTGATGCCATGTCTTAAAGATATTTTGCAGAACATTAATGATAACGTATTTCTTTCCTGTTGATGAATCTTCGTTCGCTTTTCCATTTCTTTTCGTACATAATCTTGGAACAAAATGTCAAGACCGTTATTCACTACAGATTTCGCTGTAATATCGCACTTATGGCAAAATAATTGAATTTCGCTTTAAAATGGCCTTATCGCTTTAATTCGCTTTAATATATCCATATTTTCTTAACCAGAAACACATGATTCGTAAAGATATCGCAAAATCGCTTCAAAATATTTTTGTCGCTTTTATCGTTAATGCGAAAAAAAAACCATGCCTCTAGTCATAGACCTGTAGCCTATGTATCTAGGATCCTCACCAATCTGGAGAGTAAATACTCTATCTACGAGCTTTAATATCAGGCCGTGCTGTTTGCACTTGAGGAATTTATACCCTTCATCGAACATGTAAATTTCGACCTTGAAACTGATAATCAAGCTCTCTCATAGGTATTGAATCGACCCTAAAGATTTGGCAGAATTACCAGATGGGTACTTCGGATTTCAGCTTTAAGTTTTCATGTTAAACATATCAGAGGTTCGGAGAATGTAATCGCTTATAGTTTGTGTACCGGGAGGTACACCTCAATGCCGCGTATTTAAAATAAGCGCTTTATTAACTCCTCTATTGATCAAAAAGTGAAACTGATAACACAACAAGTTGGAACTTTAATCGGAAAATGTCACCACTGACAAATTAAGGAATAGAGTTGTTGTTAAATTTCCTAAACTTATTGAATTTCTATTTGTTTTGTTTGCCATTCATCAAGAAGTTTGGACATGTTTCCATAGATGGCACTACTAAAAACTCTGATCATGCACCCTGGTGGATGTAGAAAGAACTTATGACTTAAAGAAAGTTTGTATTCCTCGGTTTTCATAACTGAAGCTACATTCATTTATTTTTGGGTTGACAACACTTCCTTTTCTTTCCGCCAGTTTTTGAATCTAGCCAATCAAAAATTTCTGTAATTCATTTTCAACCTATCACAGGCTTCTTGTTCGATTTTGAGTGTAACTTTGAAGTTAATCAATAAAATTGAGAGGGTGTGACCGGTTTATACTTGAAGTCTCTCGAACCTTCCCTGAGGGTATATAAGTTGCGGCTTTTCGGGTTTCCTTGTCAATCGATCATTGTCCTTCGGGGTGTGTTTTAAGGCAGGAGGCGGAGCCGCCTCTTTCTTCGGTCAGCAGAACATCTATAAGGTAATGGCCACGTAAATTATTTCTTGCTACCTCTGCAGTTTTATTCGAGGGGAAGATCCAAATCTTTAATTATGTAACCACACCTTTCTGAAATGTAACTTTTCTTTCGACTAATCTAAAAACTTCATCAAATCTGTAACTGTAAATCGGGGATAGAGAGTGAGTTACTCTCTCTTCATCTTGGATTGAGGTGACTACGTTTTTAACTGTGTTCTTCTGTAATGTGTAAAGTATTTTCCATACGAGGCACCTCCGTAGTTCGGGAATAGCCCCTGTTTCATTGGCCGAGAGCTCTGAAGGATTCTAAATTTTTATTATCTCGGAGCGCAGTTTAATCCTCCTCCATTCAATTTGAGTTCGGGAAGTTCATTTAACCTTTTATGCAAAGACCCTTGTAGTTTAGGTATTAGATACCCCTGTTTAAAAAACAAATTCAAATTGTAAATTGCGGCTGGAGGATCTATAATAATGCTGGTTGCATAAGCAGGAAGGCGCATTTTTCCCCGGCTCGAGTTCGAATAACGCACGCCCCTAGTATCCAGGTACCTCCAGTAACCGTTAGTTTCTCTACTTAGCCTACACATACCTGTACTTACCGCTGCATACAAAGCCAGAATTCCTATCCTTTATAAGTATAATATAGGCTATACTGCATCAAAATAGATCTCGGTAGACGTGAAAGAAATGAACGCCCTAGTCGCTAGTTGACGCGTATGTACGGAATGGACGAGGCCCGTCGTCGGGTATTCGCATACTTGGCACAAAAGAGTTCAGCGCCGTCTATCTGTAGGCCTACGACACGCTGCTCGCCACACAATGCGCGGACAACGCTCTCGAGATCTCTGCCTGCCTGCGCTAGTCTCTAGAAATTTCGAGAGATCTCTAGGCCTCGTCTCAGCCTGGTATTCACTGCCCGTATGTCCTATGAACTGTTCATCGGTTCTCCTCTTCTGCTCTCACGAACTCGGCTATTTTCCAACACCTGGAGCGAGTGAACCCCGAGCCTGGCATATTTCTCATTCATGCCAGCACGTGAACTTCATTTGCCGACCGTTAGGTATACTTAACTTGTCTGAGAGACTTCAAACTTTAATTTTCCTTCTTGGCAACGGGTATTGAGTGGCATCGATTTTTTAATTTTCTTGGGCGTGTATACGAAACTGTGAACTCCGAAATCACACATATATTCAAGTTAATATACCTTGTCGAATAAGAGTATACACTCTCAAATACTGTGATACAAATGTTCACTCCTTCACCCACCAAGTCGCATTTTGAGACAACGTTCTACTGCAAATTTACTTGTAGTTTAGTCAAGGTTGTTGTAAATTTATACATCTCCGTTTTTCATTTTCTAGTCAGAACCTTCTCGCTAGGTCATTTAAATTATTATTAACGATTGCCCTTCGTAGAAACTAGTTGAATTCTACTCTCCTATGGTCGGGGAATTTATTAATAATTTTGTTGTTAATCTAGTGAACTTGTTTGTTATCACGCATTCATTTGTTGTCTAGTAATCTTATATCAAATTGAAGTGTTGTGTACCGAGCCGCTTCCTCTTTGTATTGGAAACAACATTTTCACCGTTGTTGAAGGCTTGGTTATTTTTGCCTAATATTAAATTAACTTGCAAACTTTTGAGTTATGCTTTTCCCCCTTTCCTTTTTTGAAGGTCTTAGGATGAACTGAACACCAACTACAGATTATAGTATTTACAGATGCGGTCTGCATTCCGTTCTTCCTTATGACAAGTGTAAAAGGAGAGCATGTTATCCACTATTACTAGCCATGCTCCTTCATGAAGTTCAAGCCTGCGTGACTCTATGGTCCTAGTAGTACTTTTCTATTGTTAAGGTAAGTTCCATGTACCCTCCTCGTTAGCCTGCAGGTTGACGCGTTTTCATTTTGATTCCGCTACGCTGTGATAACTTATCTCTATTCGATTGCGTCACCAGTTGCTTTAGTGACACTTCACTACTTGCTACCCACCAGAACGCAGCATAGTACCAGAGCAAATACTACCGTCTCCTTTCATTACCCCTCTTACCACGAGATGTACAAAACGCGACTTGCCCGCAGAGTAAGACTTATATGAACTGGGCTAACAATACCACAGCCTCTTTATTGCCGAAATAACGCCCTATTATCAGATACACCTAAACTGTGACCCTCTCCAGTAATACGTGATTATAGAACTGGAAAAGTTCCAGGGGAGAGCACAGCAATTTGTTCCACGTGATGAACGAAGAAGAGAGTACTGTTGTGGAAATTTTTCAGTTTTCGTCTGGAGAGAATTGGAGGCAAGGATCGGAGCTCCTCAATTAAGCGGTATGTCTTGAGCTGTTAATGTGGAGGGGCGTGGAATGATATCAGTAGGCGAATTAGCTTCAGTGAAGTTCTCAACAATAGGTAAGATCACTTTATGGGGATGAAGTTGGTATCAAAGGGATACATTGCGGCAAACATTCGTTTATGAAAAGGAGAATTAGGCGTTAAAAATTGAGTAAGAGAGATCTTCGATGAATTTCCAACTTCCAAGAAATTAAGAAAATACTATGTAAACTACTGGGTGAGAGCGAATCAATGGTTAATTGAGTTCGACTTCTTCAATCTGTGTCGTTCCCGATATAACGAATCTCCATATCAAATAATTCGATGCCAGCGTTCAAGATCTCACAAACACAAAAATGTCAAGTTGTCTACTATCTTCAGAGATCGGGCTTACACTTAGAATTTCGAGTTTCTCAACCTTAACTTATAATAGATTATAAATTCTTCTATCACCAGTTTGAATAATCCCACACTTTTCAATTGTATTTTGTCAGTATGACTAACATGCCCCGCGAGCAAATTATACTTAAAATCAGCCACGATTCACCTTCCATTACAATATCTGGTAAAAATTACTCAACACTATTCCTTTTCTTAGAAGATTAATACTCAGAACTTTGTGAACAACTCACTGTACAGCTATCAACGCTCCCTAGTCCACCCCATTTCTCATACTGTATCTCCTCATAACCCTTCTAAACAACCTCCTAATGCTGTTCAAGGGAAGCCTAACAATTTTCCTATATACTCATTAGGAATAAGAAACCGCATTCAAAGTTTCCCACATGCCCACTCCCCGATCGTTCTCCAGTCAGTATCCTTTGGTAATCTCGCCGGGCTGAATGGCGCTGGCCTTCTGACGCAAATTGGCAGGTTCGATCCTGGCTCAGTCCGGTGGTATTTGAAGGTGCTCAAATACGACTGATTGGTGTCGGTAGATTTACTGGCACGTAAAATAAACCTTTGGGGCCTAAACTCCAGCACATCGGCGTCTCCGAAAACCGTAAAGGTAGTTAGTGAGACGTAAACCCAATCACATTGATAACCTCAATTCCTTTAAACTTCCCGGCGTTGCCTGAACGAGAGCCCACCCATCCTCACTATTCCTGCCACCCTCCCTCCTCATTTGAATCACTGCCATTATGGTCTCTTTTACACTGACTGACAGAGCAAATGCAACACCAAGAAGGAGTGGTCAGAACTTTATGCCAATTGCAGGGTGACTGACGTCACTGAGGTATGCTCATGATGTGAAATGCGCCGCTGTGCTGCGCACGTAGCGAACGATAAATGGGACACGGCGTTGGCGAATGGCCCACTTCGTACCGTGATTTCTCAGCCGACAGTCATTGTAGAACGTGTTGTCGTGTGCCACAGGACACGTGTATAGCTAAGAATGCCAGGCCGCCGTCAACGGAGGCATTTCCAGCAGACAGACGACTTTACGAGGGGTATGGTGATCGTGCTGAGAAGGGCAGGTTGGTCGCTTCGTCAAATCGCTACCGATACCCATAGGGATGTGTCCACGGTGCAGCGCCTGTGGCGAAGATGGTTGGCGCAGGGACATGTGGCACGTGCGAGGGGTCCAGGCGCAGCCCGAGTGACGTCAGCACGCGAGGATCGGCGCATCCGCCGCCAAGCGGTGGCAGCCCCGCACGCCACGTCAACCGCCATTCTTCAGCATGTGCAAGACACCCTGTTTGTTCCAATATCGACCAGAACAATTTCCCGTCGATTGGCTGAAGGAGGCCTGCACTCCCGGCGTCCGCTCAGAAGACTACCATTGACTCCACAGCATAGACGTGCACGCCTGGCATGGTGCCGGGCTAGAGCGACTTGGATGAGGGAATGGCGGAACGTCGTGTTCTCCGATGCGTCACGCTTCTGTTCTGTCAGTGATAGTCACCGCAGACGAGTGTGGCGTTGGCGTGGAGAAAGGTCAAATCCGGCAGTAATTGTGGAGCGCTCTACCGCTAGACAACGCGGCATCATGGTTTGGGGCGCTATTGCGTATGATTCCACGTCACCTCTAGTGCGTATTCAAGGCACGTTAAATGCCCACCGCTACGTGCAGCATGTGCTGCGGCCGGTGGCACTCCCGTACCTTCAGGGGCTGCCCAATGCTCTGTTTCAGCAGGATAATGCCCGCCCACACACTGCTCGCTTCTCCCAACAGGCTCTACGAGGTGTACAGATGCTTCCATGGCCAGCGTACTCTCCGGATCTCTCACCAATCGAACACGTGTGGGATCTCATTGGACGCCGTTTGCAAACTCTGCCCCCGCCTCGTACGGACGACCAACTGTGGCAAATGGTTGACAGAGAATGGAGAACCATCCCTCAGGACACCATCCGCACTCTTATTGACTCTGTACCTCGACGTGTTTCTGCGTGCATCGCCGCTCGCGGTGGTCCTACATCCTACTGAGTCGATGCCGTGCGCATTGTGTAACCTGCATATCGGTTTGAAATAAACATCAATTATTCATCCGTGCCGTCTCTGTTTTTTCCCCAACTTTCATCCCTTTCGAACCACTCCCCCTTGGTGTTGCATTGTCACTGTCAGTCAGTGTATAATCCCCAATGATTTGCAGAAAGTACACCACCAAATTTCCTCCTTCCAACTCCACCTCCCTATCCCCTACTCTAGATTTAATTTTCCTCTTACCCTTTTTGATCGATTCCTCTGCTGAAATCTCCCTGTTATTTGATTATTCAGGCCTAATCTCCTTCACCTTAAAACATTAGCCACTTTTATTCCATAACTTTTAACCGTCCCTCTACTCCCTCTCTTCTGCCTACCATACCCTGAATCCCTGTCTTCAATTCCGTACTCTTTTAGAAACTTGACAACCTCCCTTGAACTCTTGACGCATATTCATGAATGCCCACTCACATACTCGGCTACTCTTTAATTCTGTCGTACACATCACAACGTATCATTCTGTTAGCATAAGTTCCTTTTCATGTCACGAGTAGGAAGCAGAAAGGAAATATTAGAAAATGTGTGAACGAATGGAATTCATTTGTGATTTGAACAGAAACATGGTCAATGGTTTTATCTTCCTACAGAAAATAATTGTACAATTTGTTTATTAATATACTAAATTCTATAATGATAACAATATTCATACGGAATTAAAGGGAGATACCTGATGGACAAATTATTAACAGATATGACTTATTATCTGACTGATTTAAGTTGCCTGAGTGTTTCTTAGTAAGACAGGTTGTTTCCGTGATGACACAAACTTTGAGGATACAACGCTCAGTCGCCATGTATTGGAATACCAACAACTTTGTTCGTCCGCACTGGATACTCACGCTACGGTACCTCAGCGTCGATCACAACGTTGCAGTAACTGGTCGAACAACACTGACGTCGTTAAAGGCAGAGAGGAGCTCTTCTTCAGTCCGTGCAAGAGTCTCGTATATAACACGCTTCAAATTACACCACGAGTAAATATCAATTGGACTGAGATCAGGAGTATCAGCTGGCCACACAACGAGCCCTCCTATTCTTATCCACTTGTCAGGGAACGTCTGGTGCAGATGACGACAAACAGCAGGGCTTTCGACCTTCTGGAAACTTTAAATGAACCTTCATTTGTATTGTACCCATCCAAATGGTATTTTATAAGTAAAAAGGAGGTTTGGTTCATTTCCCGTAATATTATACAGGAATTCGCACGGACAAGCATCAGCTGGTCACCAGGCCGTTCCGTTGCGAGCGAGCTGAACTAGGTCAGGCGGCCAGGGACATAGATTAACGTCATACAGCAAGAGCCGGAGACGAAGGGAGTGAGAATTCCAGAAACATCTATACTAAATATGGAACGACAAATCACGTTGCAGAATAGCTGTCAACCAATCAGAAGGAATGAAACTACTCTACAGGTAGAAACAACTGCGGAAGGAAGAAGGAGAGTATATTGAGCGTGAGACTGCGCGACAGACAGACTGAATATGCGAGTTACCACTACGTCGTATTGAAGGACTTCGTCAACTACAGAACAGTACTGCACGGCATTACATTGCACTTGAGTATGATTGTACAAATTTGCCATACAGGCACGGAACATTACATCGCATTAGATTCGACTGGGTGTAATAGTACGAAACACGGACCATCACAGCAAGACATTACGCTGAATTTCGACTACAGTAGACTCTAGAATATTCTAGTAGGCACCAAGAAGCAACAAAATCATTGAAATGGAAACTTCGAGGGCTTACTTCGCTGATGAACATATTCCCAGAAAGTGTAACAAGCTCGTGTGTAGTAACTGAAATTATGAAGATTCAATGAAGTGCTAACTTATAAAAGGGCCGAGATTCATATCATTAACTAAGTGTTGAACCGTATTGTACATCACTGAGCCAGTTAAGTATTTTAAGGCAAACTATTGGCATGCAACAAGTGAAGGACCAATTGTAATATATAAACTTTTAGTTTCAGCAAATCTACGAGAGCCGACTTTCATCATGGACCGACCAGGAAGGAATTCCAGGGGAACGTCAAGGCATCTGGCTAAACTGGAATCATGAAGGTGTGGGAGCCAGCACAATGAACTTGTTCATCTATAATCCGCCATAACCCAGAGAGAGAAGCAGGAGATACACATCAAAACAATAAGTACTCTTGAACATTATCCTTTCTTTCTGTAGATTACTAGTTGGATTGTATTCCTATGTAAAGGATAGGTTGAGTTTAGTTAGAGGAGTAGTAATTTCACAATTTTAGTTACGGCAGATATTGATTAATTGATTTCTTCAATTATTGCTGTATTGATTCATTGATTAATAACCCATTAGTTGGTGAATTTAGTGATGGCATGAGAGATAGTTAAGATCCTCAAAATGGATTACTGGACAATGAAGGCTTTAGTAATAGTAATAATAATAATAATAGTAATAATAATAATGAAAGGTCATGGTTCATATTTGTAGGTTACTGTAGTCACGTCCTAGTTCGTGAACCATGGGCAACGGCTGAGTGGCCAAGTAAGTGGTCCTGAGAGTCGGGATACCAGTTGCTATGGAATGGGAGTGGGCATCTCGGACATATTCTGAGTCATGGCCCTCCTTGTGCTCAGGCGGCTGGAACTATACAATTCACCGGTGGTCCATAACCTGTTAGAGGAGAGATCCTCACTTGGACTATGTGCAAGTAGGGTAGCATCCTGCTTCATGAATTTACCGAGCTCAGAACATTTTAAGCAAGCCTCGGACCTATGGGAGTAATGGAGTCCCACTCCCATTTGACAGGCGAGGGACTCCTTGGAAACAACTTGGCGAACGAAAAGGAATTCGATGGAGAGCTATCAGTATTAATGTGGCTTATGGAAGAAAGAAGGTAGAACCGGCTGTGTCAGCAAATGCAATGCATCTGGATGTGCAAGGAATAAGTGATATTCGGGTAAGGGGAGATAATGAGGAAGAGATAGGAGATTATAAAGTGTACTTGACGGGTGTTAGAAAAGGAAGGGCAGAGTCTGGTGTAGGGCTCTTTATCAGGAATACCATTGCACGCAACATAGTTTCTGTTAGGCACGTAAATGAGCGAATAATGTGGGTAGTTTTGTCAGTTGGACGAATTAGGACAAGAATTGTGTCCGTGTATTCACCATGTGAGGGTGCAGATGAGAATGAAGTTGACAAGTTTTATGAAGCATTGAGTGACATCGTGGTCAGGGTCAACAGAAGGATAGAATAGTGCTCATGGGCGATTTCCATGCGAGAGTTGGGAATAGAACTGAAGGATACGAAAGGTCGATTGGTAAATGTGGGGAAGATATGGAAGCCAATGGGAATGGGAAGCGTTTGCTGGACTTCTGTGCTAGTATGGGTTTAGCTGTTACGAATACATTCTTCAAGCATAAGGCTATTCACCGCTACACGTGGGTGGCTACGAGTACCAGATCCATAATAGACTATATCCTAGCAGACTTTGAATTCAGGAAATCTGTTAGGAATGTAAGAGTTTTTCGCGGATTTTTCGATGATACAGACCACTATCTGATATGTAGTGAACTAGGTATCTCTAGGCCTAGGGAAGAGAAAGTGAAATCTGTCTGCAAACGAATAAGGGTAGAAAATCTCCAGGACGAGGAAATTAGACAGAAGTACATGGATATGATTGGTGAGAAGTTTCGAACAGTAGACAGTAAGCAGGTTCAGGATATAGAAAGTGAATGGGTGGCATACAGGCATGCTGTAGTAGATACAGCAAGGGAATGCCTAGGAACAACTGTGTGTAAAGATGGGAAAAGGCGAACATCTTGGTGGAATGATGAAGAGAGAGCAGCCTGTAAACGTAAAAAGAAGGCTTATCAGAAATGGCTCCAAACAAGGGCCGAGGCAGACAGGGATCAGTACGTAGATGAAAAAAACAGAGCGAAACAAATAGTTGTTGAATTCAAAAAGAAGTCATGGGAAGTTTTTGTAATAACCTGGAAAAGCTAGGTAAAGCAGCAGGGAAACCTTTCTGGACGGCAATAAAGAATCTTAGGAAGGGAGGGAAAAAGGAAATGAACAGAGTTTTGAGTAATTCAGGTGAACTCATAATAGATCTGAGGGAATCACTGGAGAGGTGGAGGGAATATTTTGAACATCTTCTCAATGTAAAAGGAAATCATCCTGGTAGCGTTGCAAACAGCCAAGCTCATGGGGAGGAGGAAAATGATGTTGGTGAAATTATGCTTGAGGAAGTGGAAAGGATGGTAAATAAACTCCATTGTCTTAAGGCAGCAGGAATAGATGAAATTAGACCTGAAATGGTGAAGTCTAGTGGGAAGCCAGGGATGAAATGGCTTCATAGAGTAGTAAACTTAGCGTGGAGTGTAGGTAAGGTACCTTCAGATTGGACAAAAGCAGTAATTGCACCTATCTATGAGCAAGGGAACAGGAAGGATTGCAACAACTATCGAGGTATCTCATTGATTAGTATACCAGGCAAAGTATTCACTGGCATCTTGGAAGGTAGGGTGCGGTCAGTAGTAGAAAGGAAGTTGGATGAAAACCAGTGTGGTTTCAGACCACAGAGAGGCTGTCAGGATCAGATTTTCAGTATGCGCCAGGTAATTGAAAAATGCTACGAGAGGAATAGGCAGTTGTGTTTATTATTCGTAGATCTAGATAAAGCATATGGCAGGGTACCGAGGGAAAAGATGTTCACTATACTGGGGGACTATGGAATTAAATGTAGATTATTAAAGTCAATCAAAGGCATTTATGTTGACAATTGGGCTTCAGTGAGAATTGATGGTAGAATGAGTTCTAGGTTCAGGGTACTTACAGGACTTAGATAGGGCTGTAATTTTTCACCTTTGCTGTTCGTAGTTTACATGGATCATCTGCTGAAAGGTATAAAATGGCAGGAAGGGATTCAGTTAGGTGGAAATGTAGTAAGCAGTTTGGCCTATGCTGACGACTTGGTCTTAATGGCAGATTGTGCCGAAAGCCTGCAGTCTAATATCTTGGAACTTGAAAATTGGTGCAATGAGTATGGTATGAAAATTAGCCTCTCGAAGACTAAATTGATGTCAGTAGGTAAGAAATTCAACAGAATTGAATGTCGGATTGGTGATACAAAGCTAGAACCGGTCGATAATTTCAAGTATTTAGGTTGTGTGTTCTCCCAGGATGGTAATATAGTAAGTGAGATTGAATTAAGGTATAGTAAAGCTAATGCAGTGAGCTCGCAGTTGCGATCAGCAGTATTCTGTAAGAAGTAAGTGAGCTCCCTGACGAAACTATCTTTACTTCGGTCTGTTTTCAGACCAACTTTGCTTTACGGGAGCGAAAGCTGGGTGGACTCAGGATATCTTATTCATAAGTTAGAAGTAACAGACATGAAAGTAGCAAGAATGATTGCTGGTACAAACAGGTGGGAACAATGGCAGGAGGGTACCCGGAATGAGGAGATAAAGGCTAATTTAGTAATGAACTCGATGGATGAAGCTGTACGCATAAACCGGCTTCGGTGTTGGGGTCATGTGAGGCGCATGGAGGAGGATAGGTTACCTAGGAGAATAATGGACTCTGCTATGGAGGGTAAGAGAAGTAGCGGGAGACCAAGACAACGATGGTTAGACTCGGTTTCTAACGATTTAAAGATACGAGGTATAGAACTAAATGAGGCCACAACACTAGTTGCAAATCGAGGATTGTGGCGACGTTTAGTAAATTCTCAGAGGCTTGCAGAATGAACGCTGAAAGGCATAAGAGTCTGTATGTATGTATGTATGTATGTATGTATGTATGTATGTATGAAAGGTCTTATTAAAAATCATGTCAATAATAGTAAAAATTTATCAGACAAGTTTAAAACAATGATTTAACAGAAGTGTTGATAGTGAATGATATCTTGAAAATAATTCTGACCTTAAAAGAGAATTGTGATAGTTGTTAGCCAGTAGGCAGTTCATCGAGACGGTGCAATTAAAGGTAATAATCATGGAAATAAAAATAATAATGATTAGGGAGGATGTAATGATGTTGTTGAGATATAAATGCGAGTGACCATTGTGTGATGATTTTTGTATGAGTATAATTGACAACATGACCGCTAGGGCCATGTTAGTCGAGAAGATATTTGTGATTGTGGGAATATAGTCAGTAATTTAGGGAATAATAATATAAGGCTCAACAACTAGTGTTATGTAATGCGGGGATTTAGACTTTTTCCTTGAGGTAAAGCATTGATAATTGGTGATGATAATTTTGTTCATCTAATTATGGTCATTTATTGCATGCCATGGTGTTATTCATTGCTATGATCTATGGATATTATTATGCAAGGGTCTTCAACATAATCCAGAAGGGATTCGTAATAATAAAAATAATAATATTGAACTGTGTGCGATGATAAATTTATTGCATAAATAATTAGGGAGATTATGCGACTGCGTGATACTTCTAATCGTAGGATTCTTTTTGGTCATTTTTCACGTACTCCTATTTGGGAATTTTGATACAGTTTGTTGCACATTTATTTGCGAGTATACTCTACTACTCAGCTAATAAGTAACTTAGGAAATGGATGATTACTTGAAATAAAAATGTGGGAACACAGTCGTACGTATTCTGAGAAGGAGGGGAAACTTGCCAGATAATTTGTCTGAATTAATTTGTAAAGAATTCGCCAAGCATTTGTATAGAAGTTGAATTAATTTGTAAGGAATTTGTTAAGAAATTGAAAGAATCAGCCAGACAATTCGAAAATTTGGTAATAGAAATTATGAATAATTCCTGTAATGAATTTATTTGTTAAAGAAAAATTGAGTGATTATTCATAGGAAAGAGGATAATAGAGAAAGCAAGCCTAATCTTAAGAAACTTACGAAAATATTGTGATGAACTTAAAAACGTGAATTTATAATTGGATGTAATAATATTCGAGTGTAACGATATTTTCACTAATATTATGTAATCTGTTCAATGTTGCAGTTACTTTGGATGAACGGTTTAGACCGGAGGCATTATTACGAACAAGGAATTCAAAGAACATCGGATTGTAAATGAAAGGAAAGCAAAAGCATGCAACGTAAGTAAGTCCATGTTAACGAATCCAGGAGCATTCATATTATAATTGAATATTATTTATTTACTTTTTTATTTTCATGTCCAGACTGTTATTTTAATAAATGTAATTTTATTCTGATTTTCATTATGCTGTGTCACTATGCAATCACCTACAGCCCTAAAAATATAAACTTTAAATGGTCTGTCCCGAAATAGTAAGGACGGCTCTGTGAACTTTCCAACCGTTGGGACTCTCGCTCCGCCGACTGTGCAACCCCGGTAAAGGGGACATACTACCTTTTTGGCGCCCAAATTTCAGGGCTGTCGATACCAAAAAACCTCACTGCTTAGGCACTGATCTTTCTGGCAAGTAATTTTCAGGGATCTTCTCAGACTTATGATTACATTGCTTAGTCGATCGTTGTCGTGACGCAAACGCAAAGAGATTGTGTTTTGGTAGTTAATTCACTGGTGATGATTGGATGGATAGGAATACCAAGGTTGGTGATGACATAGCGCAGCTGGACATTGTTTTTGTATAGGTCACTTGTTGTATAACTGAAAACGTGCTTATTGATTTCCTTGGCTTTACGCAAATTCTTTGGCGATTTTCGATGCAGATCCATGCGAATGGGCAAAGATGTACAGGATTTCTGTTGCTGGCGAACACAATGTTTATGGTTAATGATGGATTTAAAAACCTTGCGAAGGATGTTTTCGGAAATGAGGGCCGAAAGTAAGGCTAGTATAGACTCGATGAGGTCCGAGTGTAGGAGAGTCAGGCGAAATTGGAAGCTAGTTTTAAAGAAAATCAAATTAAATTAGCACAAGAAGTGAAAGTGTTATCTCGTGAGTGTAAGGACAATCAAACTAAGATAGCACAAGAGGTAAAGATATTACTCCGTGAGTTTAAGGACAATCAGGATAAGTTAGAGAATTAAAGTTGAATGGGGGTAAGCTAAAACAGGAAATCGAAAGGACGATTACCACTTCCGTAGCTAGAATCGCTCAAGAATTTAATGAAAGGCTAGGTAAATTTAAGAAAGCGATCAACAAAAACATGAGCAAACATAAGGACGATGTCGAGGCGAGAATTACAGAACCTAGTGAACTGATGAAAGCGAATAAGGATCACACGTCAGCAGCTCAGTTGAGATGCGCCGAGCGATTCAAGGGGATAGAGGAGTCCGACAAGAAGTGCAAATGAATCTGGAAACCATTACTAGTGGAATTGACAGTCTAGAAACAATGGTTAACAATAATAGAAAATCAGTAGAGGATGTAGTGACCAAGGTGGATCGCGAACTTCTTCCAGCTCGCGGAATTGTAGGACAAATGGAAGACAAGTTGAAGATGTCTAATGAAATATCAGACATAGCGAAAGAAATAAAAACATTGCGAATGTACAATGATAGTACACGAGTAGTAACAGCCTCGATGATAGAGAGACAATCGAGGATGAAACAGCAAGTTAACGCTGGATTAGTTAGTTCCACACCAAAACCAGTAGAGGAGAAAGAAGTTCAAGAGCAAGTATCCAATTCAGGCGGACAAGAGGGTAAATAGAATACAGATCGTGAACATCAAATGCTTACAGGAAAATCAACCTCGTAAATGTAATTATCAGAATGGACCAACCCCTAAAACATACATAAAAGACCTGCAGGAATATTTCAGTGATAAAGAAATGCCACCAGAACGTCAATTACGAGTAACGGAGAGATATTTATATTCCTCAGCTCATACTTGGTTCATGGCATTTAAGAATAGTTTTGACGATTTTGACGGATTTAAAGCCGCATTTTTGGACAAGTATTGGAATTCAGACGCCCAACAATCTGAAGACAGAATGGTACGCTTGGAAGTACGCAAGGTCATTTATTGCATATCACGGTGTTATTCATTGCTATGATCTATGAATATTATTATGCAAGGGTCTTCAACATAATCTAGAAGGGAGTGATAATAATAAAAATAATAGTAATGAACTGTGTGCGATGATAAATTTTTTGCATAAATAATTAGGGAGATTATGCGACTGCGTGATATTTCTTATCGTAGGATTTCTTTGGTGATTTTTCACGTAGTTCTGTGATATGAATTTTGATACAGTTTGTTGCACATTTATTTGTGATTATACTCTACTACTCAGCTAATAAGTAACTTAGGAAATGGATGATTATTTGAAATAAAAATGTGGGAACACAGTCGTACGTATTCTGAGAAGGAGGGGAAACTTGCCAAAGAATTTGTCTGAATTAATTTGTATAGAATTCGCCAAGCATTTGTATAGAAGTTGAATTAATTTGTAAAGAATTTGTTAAGAAATTGAAAGAATCAGCCAGACAATTCGAAAATTTGGTAATAGAATTGTGAATAATTCTTGTAATGAATTTATTTGTTAAAGAAATATTGAATGATTATTCATTGTAAAGAGGATAGTAGAGAAGGCAAGCCTTATCTTAAGAAATTTACGAAAATCTTTTGGTGAGTTTTAAAACGTGAATTTATAATTGGATGTAGTAATATTCGAGTGTAACGATATTTTCACTAATATTATGTAATCTGTTCAATGTTGCAGTTACTTTGGATGAACGGTTTAGACCGGAGGCATTATTACGAACAAGGAATTCAAAGAACATCGGATTGTAAAAGAAAGGAAAACAAAAACATGCAACGTAAATAAGCCCATGTTAACAAATCCAGGAGCATTCATATTATAATTGAATATTATTTATTTACTTTTTTATTTTCATGTCCAGACTGTTATTTTAATAAATGTAATTGTTGTTTTGTTCTGATTTTCATTATGCTGTGTCACCTATGCAATCACCTACAGCCCTGAAAATATAAACTTTAAATGGTCTGTCCCGAAATAGTAAAGACGGCTCTGCGAACTTTCCAACCGTTGTGACTCGCGCTCCGCCGACT
Source organism: Anabrus simplex (assembly GCF_040414725.1). Lineage (NCBI taxonomy): Eukaryota > Metazoa > Arthropoda > Insecta > Orthoptera > Tettigoniidae > Anabrus > Anabrus simplex. Next base: position 13,795,716 of record NC_090267.1, read on the forward strand.
GCGCAACCCCGGGAAAGAGGAGACTATAATGTCATATTTTTTAGTTTTTAAAATTTAATAAACGTTTTTCCAACTATTTACAATGACTAAATTGTTTATAGTCCATCACTAGGAATATCATCATTTTCTAATCGTACCAATTGAGTCCAGGACTGGCTGGGCGGGAATGACGTTTTGAAGATGATTTTTTTCTCCATATTCTTTTCAAATTTATGTGGCATTTTTCCTGAGTTCCTGCATTAGGGGACATGAGGTCTCTTTGCATAGGTTTTGTGTCTCATTTATGACTTTTCTCTTCTCTTCAACATTTACTCGGTTTATTTTTGCAATTTTTCTTCATATGTGCCCAGATAATATGTCCTATGGCGTACATTTCACAGTGAACTGCTGGCCGCTAGATACTTAACATACTGTTTTACTTCCCATGATAAAAGCTGTTGTTTAAGTCGTCAGTCCATAGACTGGTTTGATGCAGCATTCCATGCCATCCTATCCTGTGCTAAACTTTTCATTTTATGTAATTGCTGCATTCAACATTTGCTCTAATCGGCTTGTCATATTCATACCTTGGTCTGCCCGTACCGTTCTTATGGCCTACCTCGAAAACCAACTGGACTAGTCCTCTGTTCGAAATTAGACAAATAGATCTCCTCCCACCAATTCGATTCACTATCCCTTCATTCGTGATTCGATCTATCCATCTCACGTTCAGCATTCTTCTGTAACACCACATTTGAAAAGCTTCAATTATCTTTCTGAACTAGTTATTGTACACGTTTCACTTCCTTGCAATACCCCGCTCCAGAAAAAAATACTCAAAAACATGTTTCTAATTCCTATAGCAATGTTCGAAGAAACCAAATTTCTTTTCTTAAGGAAGCTCGTCCTTGCTTGTGCTGGTCAGCATTTTATGTCCTCCTTACTCCGGTCATCGTTATAGTTATTTTACTATCCAAGTAACACTAATGGTTTACTTCCCTTAAGACTTTCTTTCCTAATCTAATATTTCCTGCATCACCTAATTTCATTCGATTGAGCCCATTACATTTATTTGGGCTTATTTAGATTCATGCTGTACTCCTTGCTCAAGACTCTGTCCATGCCATTCAGCAATTCCTACAAATCTTCAGCAGTCTCAGATAAAATAGCACAATAGTCAGCAAATCTCAGGGTTTTGAATTCCTCTCCTCAGATTGCGATTCTGTTCCTAAAGTCCTCTTTGATTTCCTTTACTGCGTGTTCTATATAAACACTGAAATGGAGGGGAACAAACTGCAACCTTGCCTCACTCCTTTGTGGATTACTGCTGCTGTTTCTTCTTCTTCTTAAAGTCCTCGATTCTTGTCACTGAAGTCAGATTTTTATACGGATGGTAGGTAATTATTCGTTCTCGATATCTGATCCCGATCGCCTTCAGAATCTCAAAAATCTTGGTCCAAACATCATCCAATACCTTCTGATGGTCTTATGACAACGCCATGTATGCGAACTTAGCACACATAATTTGATCCTCTAATGTCCGACGCAAAGACAGGATTACTTCACGTGTTCCTACATTTCTCCTGAAGCCGAACTGTTTTTCTCTCACCACAGTTTCCAATTTTCTTTGCATTCTTCTGTGAATAATATGTGTTAAATTTTGCAGGTGTGAGATTTTCAACTGATGGTGCGGTAGTTTTTACACTTGTCAGCACCGGGTTTCTTTGGAATATGCACAACAGCATTCTACCAAAACATATGATAACACTTCAGCTATATCGTACGTCTTACGCACTAAATGGAATATAATCGCATGCTGGTTTCTCCTAAGGCTGGCAGTAATTCAGAGGGAATGTCATCAATTCCGGGTGTCTTGTTCCAAAAGCTCTGTCAAATTCTGTCCTCTAAATTTAGTCTCGCGTTTCATCAGCTGCAAGAGCATGTTCTCGTTCCAGAACAATGTCATCTACGCCTTTACCCTAATACTACAGTTGGATATGTTCATACCATCTTTTTGCCTTGTTTTCTTTCCCTGAAGGTGTTTTCCATCTGAGTTCTTAATACTTATACACCTAGTTTTCCTTTCACCAAAGGTTTTCCTTGATTTTCCTGTATGCAGCATCTACCTTTCCTTGAACGTACAGCCTTGCACTTCTCCTTCAGTCGTTTCTCCTTTGCTGCCCTGCATTTCCTACCCACTTCTTTCTTTAACGCCCTGTATTCCTTTCTATTCTCCTCATTTTTCTCAATCTTGTACTTTCGTCGTTCGTCAATGCGCCTATTATATCCTAACTTATCCACTGGTTCTTAGTTGATTTTTCCTTTATTCCTAACATTCCTTAAGCAGTCCTCTATTGTGTTTCCTTCAGCTGTTGTTCATTAGTCCTTCGCAACATGTTGCTTAAAACATTTCCTCACGCTCTTATCTTTAAAATTGTCTACATCCCATCTCCTTGGATTCCTTCCTTTCTTTGACTTCAGATGGAATTGCATGACCAACAAACTGTGGTCAGAGTCCAGGTCTGTCCTTGGGAAAGTTTTGCAATCCAACACCTGGTTTCTGAATCTCTGCCTAATCATAATCATGTCTATTTGATTACCTTCCAGTGTCTCCAGGTCACATCCACGTATCCAACAGTCGATAGTGGTGTTTCAACCAAGTATTAGCAAGGACTAAATTATGATCGGGGCAGAGTCCAACCAACCGACTTCCTCTTTCATTCCTTTGTCCCAATTCGAATCTCCTACTGTATTACCTTCTATTCGTTGGCCAACCACTGTATTATAGTCTTCCATCACAATTAGATTCTCGTCATCCTTTACATATTGTATTAAATCTTCTACCTCTTCATATATTCTTTCGATTTCTCCATCATCTGCTGTACTACTAGGCATTTAGGACTTCACTGTTGTGGAGAGCATTGGTTTGGTGTCTACCTTAACAACGATAATCCTTTCAGTATTCTGGTCGTTGTAGCTTACACGGTGCCCTATTTTCTTATTCATTATTAAACCAACTCCTGCATTTCCCCTGTTTGATTTTGTGTTGATAATTATGTAATCATCTAACCGAACATCCAGCCCTTCCGGCCAACGTACTTCACTTATACCAACTGAATCTATCTTAAGTCATCCATCTCCCTTTCCAGATTCTCTAACCTATCACAGCAATTCAAATTTCTAATATCCCACGCCCCTACTCGCAGAATATAAGGTTGCATCTTCCTGATTATTGCATCTGAGATCCAAATGGGGGACTATTTTACCTCCGGAAGGAAGCTATTTCAGTACATCATTCATACAGAGAGATCTGCACGTCCTTGGGAGTTAGTTACGACTGTAGATTCCCGTTTATCAGGACCAACACAGCTAAGACAGGTTAGGTATTATTACAAGGCCATATCAATCATCCAGACTGCCGCCATTACAACTTCCGTAAGGATGCTATCCCTCTTTCGATGAACCATTTGTTAGTCTGGTCACTTAAGAGCCACCCGTTCGATGTGGTTGCACCTGCGGCTCGGCTACCTGCCTCATCGGAACACGCAAGCCTCCCCACCGCCGCAAGGTCACATAGTTCGCAGGGGAGGGAGAAAAGCTGATGAGGAATATTTTAGTTAACATCTTGTTTTGATTCTCATGAAAAAGCTAATGTTAATTATTTTACTTTACCTCTAAAAACCGTTTGATTGAATATTCATAACAGGTACTTTTTAAATACCGGAGTGGGGTATATTGCAAAACAAGTTACTGTTCAGTAGAACGAACGACGTGGAGTATGGCGCAGTCTAATGATGCATATTCTACCCAATACAAAGAATGAATTCATGTACATGTTGTCCAACCATCCCGAGCCGAGGAAATGTTTCCTTACATAATTGTCCTTGAAAATGTGTATACTATTTAAATTTATTAACCGTGTGTAAGACATCCCGTGGTGTTAACATTTACATAGGATCACATGTATTATATGTGATATGTCTAGAACTTTGGCTGTGCTACTTTGTAGCACTTCACGTTATTTTTTCTCTTCCGCTGTGAAATCCTATTTCGAAGACTTAGGAGAATGTAACAGTAGGTACTAAGTAGGACAATGAAAAAAATGGATCAGATTACGATGTAAATGCACACTGAATATTCCATCAATATTATTCGTATTTTGTTCACCATCATACATGCTACCATTCTGAAACATCAGGGTAATGGGTAATCAACTTCATAATTGAAAATGATAATGGGATAATTAAGAGAAAATTACAATATAATGTCACTGGTTCTCAATTTATGTCTGCTCTGAATTACTGAAATCAGTGTAAATAACAAACGTTAGCATAAGATGCGACTGAAGTAAAGTAGAACACCCAGTTATTAAACTAGTACTGTGATTGTAAAAAACATTGTTCAAAGTAATAAACATCAAGAATATATATTAAAGATCATGTTAAATATACAAAGATGAAGACTGCTTTGATAACGAAATGGCTGATGTGAGGAAATGCGATACTTGGCTTGATGGTCTATCTTTAGATCACACATGAGTGAAATATGTATCAAATTCTAATAGGGCCCACAAAGTCTCATTCATTACTGCAGATTCTGGTCGGAAAATGTAAGTTGGCAATTTGAATCCGCCTGTGAAGCGATGTATGTAACTAACTTCAGCAGCCGATAATTTAACGCTCTCACGCACATATACATTGTTCACTTTGTTTCCGACAACCGTATACTTTGTTTGATGTTACAGTCTTCACATTTTTCATGACATCCTAAAATAGCCTACGCCTTGACGTAGCATGCCGGCAGTCTCAGTTTCGTCGGCGGAGAGAATAGAATTCATTGTTGAGTGGCTGGATCTTGTACAGCGGCTGCCAGGTTTTGTCTAATAACTTCTGCAAGAGGTAAGTTTAATTGGTTTGCATGCGGGCTCATTTAAATAACCACTGTTTTTATGAATAAAATACTTGTTCCGTATTAATATCAAGGGCGAACTAATTAGTCATTAATTTATTGAGGCGTGAATTTACCACCGAAAATCCACCTTTACTGATTGACCTTGCAAGTTCAGGAGCAGTCTGGAAAAGGACAATGTGGGCGAAGTAAGATTACCCCCGAAAAGACAGAAATACTTCGTATTTTTATTGATATTGTTATACAGTTGTTTTTATGGCGCATAGCAGTCTGGTATGGCTGAGGTATGCCGAACATGGTGAAGAGGATTACCGTTAAGGATTCCATTGGTAATTTAATGTTTTCACACTTTTCTAAGTATAAAGATTATACTGCAGCCAATGGCCATTAAAATATGTTTACATTACTAATTACATCAAACAGAATTTGGTTAGTCCCATCTGTCTTATGAAGATCTTATATAAAGGAAAGGGAAACACGAGTTGCCTAGATTCGTACAGTGGAATTGCCTTAGAAAGCAATATCTTTAAACTATTTACCAGGTTACTAACAACGAGACGGATAGAAGAGGAAGACAATGCCTTACCAGAAGAGAAATTCGGCTTTCGACGAGGGAGATGTACAATGAATACGATAAGGATTCTGATTGACGACATGACTTTTCTAAGTATTATATTGTGTTTCACGGTATTTCTGAAGTCCAATAACACAGTCTATTACATGTATATAATCAAGCAAAGTATGCATCTGCAGTAAGTAAATAATATTCATAATAAAATATAAAGAGTGATATATATATATATTATTTTTGGCCCAAAACTGTTTTTCATTTATTCAAGTTAATATAGTCCAGCTGTTTACCAGATAATGCTATCAATTTAATCACTCTGCTATTTTAACACCAGTTAGCAACCATCTGAAAGCAGGTTGTTATGAATTTAAGGGTCTGGGAGACGCCCTGATGAAGCAAAATATGTTACAACATGTTTTTCGTTCATGATTTGAATGTACCAAGATGTACTTGCTGCAAAATATTAGGTGCTAATATTGGCAATTGTTTGTTAATTACATAGTCAATGTAAATACTCATTCTCGTAAATTAATTTTACTATTGAAAAATCATTGAATGGAGGGCAATGAAGCATAGTAATTATTTGTCACATGTGTTTACTTGGATTATTTATATTCGTAAAGATTTATTTTGTAGTTCAGATGTTTAGAGCATTACCCACATGGTTCCTGAGATTTATATCGGAATAAGTCTCAGTCCAGTGCACAAAGTAACATGAAATTATTAGTTTTATACTGAGTACATTTATTTTTAACTTGTTTACAATAGTGTAGTAGGTCTGAATAATGTATAATTTTAGTTTATAAGGTTTAAAATAATTTATTAATTGCATAGAGTATTTGTGCCGCAATGGAAAGACGAAAGGGTCCCAGAAGCAGCTAAAGACCAGTAAAGACACATCATTCCTGGTAAATTAGCACTAGATAAAAGAAATGTTTGAATGCAGAACCAGAAATTAGTTCAGTTAGTGACTTGCCAGATTTAGAACACAATGCATGAGAATGATTATCCACAGCCGGTTTGCAGTCATTCGATTGAGTCGGGAAAGGAATAGACACCCCATCTAGTGGCGAGGATAGGAATTGTGCCAGCTGCCAAAGCCTTTTGCTCTCCTCTGGGGCAATGATTAATGAATGACAGATGAAATGAGATGATATTGGAGAGTGTTGCTGGAATCCAAGATAGCAGGGAAAACCAGAATACCCAGATAATCACCTGTTCCACCTCTGCTTTGTCCAGCTCAAATCTCACATGAATGACTGGGATTTGAACCACACAACTCAGAAGTGAGAGGCCGGCATGCTGCTACCTGAGCCACAGAGGCTTAACACAATGCATCAGAAAGAAAAATAAATGTGTTTAGTTATTCCAGGCAAAACCAGACATTGGAGAGGTGAATTACATCCTAGTCCATAGGGATGTGTGGCAAACCCTTGCAAAAGTACCACAGTATGTTGAATGTAAAAACTAATCTCTTTTTGTTGAATTTAGGCAAATACATGATTTTTTGTCTAAAATTACAGTTAATGCAAAACTGTGATTACATTTCAGCTAATGAATATAATTCATCTCACATGAAAGATGAGAACTCTGGATGACCTGCCTTCCATGTCAACAGTGCAATGGTTGAAACATTTACTAATTTAGGAGAGAGTTGGAGAAAATTTCTCTTGGTACAGGAAAGAACTCAGTAGGACCAAAATCTTTTGCAAATTATCTTCCAATATCAACAGATGAGGGAAAAAAAATGAATAAATTTTCTGAATGACAGCACAAGTAGTGCATAATGCACATGGAGCTTGTGATAACCAGACATTTATGATTCATTTCTTGCAGCATGGTACATATTGATCATACTTCAAATTATTTTGTGTGGTGTGTTATTGACATTTTGACTGCTGTGTTGGATTATTGTGTACTGTCAAAATACCATCATCTTTGCATTATAATCGAAAGGGATCTGAGGAAGAACAGTGCTGAATTTGATTCCTTGTATGAGGGTCACAGGTCAGGTGAATTTGAAATAAACTGTTATGGATCCACCAATGCAATGGAAAAGGCACTGATGAAATTCTGTTATTATTTATTTTATTTATCGTATGATGAATCTATGTACACACATGTATATAGTTCAAGGTAAATGTGCGTAGTCACACGTCCGTACAATACTATAACTCTAGGTCTAGCATTTTGACCCAATCAACTGCTTCATCTGATGTGTGGTGAATGTCCATTAGCGTTCCTTTTGTTACCTCTACTACAGGGGTAACACTAAACAAGGCACAAGCACAGTTAAAAAGGGAAGGTGAGAGTACAATACACGATATAAGAAAACACTAAACATTTGGAAAAACAGTAACTAGCCTTTACGCGGATCTTCAACAAAACAAGTACGTAACTATCAGTAGGGCCAACTAGTGAACGACAAAACGGGAAGATGGAAGGGCTGGGAACCTACCAAAGCCATGGACATGGCTTAGATAGCGGATTCTGAAATGAATCACCGTGATCCTTAGTTTTTAAAATATTATTTACAAGGTAATTCTACATATACATTCCAAGTTATGAGCTATAAGTTCGGTGATATACATAGGTTGTTCGTAGCAGTGTAAATTCAAATTACAAATCAACTGTACATCCAGTTACCAATGCAGTGGTACAATGCAATTTACAGGTTATCCAAAATCTAGCGTACCTAAAGTGATACAGAACTATCAGAGGCAAACCCCAAGGGAAATACTATTAAACTACAATATACATATTTTAGTGAAACAAAACGGGAATGCCTCGGAAACGAACAGGTAAGTCTAGCTGAAAAACTAAGGCATCATAAGTAACTAATTTGGTGAATCTAGGCGAGGTTAGGGCAGACTCCTGTATGAAAACCAAATCGGAACATTACGGAATTTTTAGCAGGAACGGAATTCAAGAGTGCTTACCCGAGGAGTGTGCCATCCCGAAAACCGGAGGGACGTCATCCAGATAGGCTGCTCGCAGACAGATAAACCGAGACCGACAGAATTCAGGATACAGAATACTTTCGAACACTGCCTCGCTCACTATATGTAGGAATTACTGGCCTTGGAGGCAACCAATCAGCATGCACGTGTTCCCTATCGCCACCTAGACTCACCAATCACAATCTTACTTTCTATTGCGAACTTTGCCTAACATTCTAGAATACGCACGATCGCGAAAGTCGTATTTTTCCAGAATAAACAGAACACACTTTCTAGAACACATACCAACAAAGTAACACACCCAGTACAAAAGTTATGTAACTTTCTAGATCTTTCCAGGAACTATAGACAGAATTCTACTATTTACAAATGCCTGTTACAACATTATACAGTACAGGTTAGGTCATTAAATTATCTTATGCTCTACAAATAACAGTACAGGTTAGGTCATGATAAATAAAACATTATATGGTACTTCGCCAATAAAGTCTCAAAAAAATTACATTCCACTCATCCTACATAGTTCACTTGTAACACTTTTGAAAGCTCGAATTGGGCAGTCAGCAACAATGTGGTGGATTGACTGAGATGATGCACCACAATCACAATCTGCAGACCTAGTCCAACCCCATTTGCACAACAGATAACCACATCTGCCTTGTCCAGTTCTTATCCCATTGATGATTCTCCACTGTCGTCTTGGAAGATCAAATCCTTGTACTCGTTTAGAAGGATTCTCAACCAGATGTTTGTTCACCACCAAAGACTGATCCCACTGGGCTTTCCATGAACTGTTAACATGAAAAGAGGTTCTTTCAAGATCCACTGCTGTACGCCAGGGTGGTTTCCTTGATTTGACTCGTGGATGTCAGTGTGCGTAATATCTTGATGGATGGGTAGTTGGGGGTTCTGCTGAATGTTCTTCCAAAGCTTTAGGAGAGCTTCTGATCGTCTTAGGGCTGGAGGTGCAATACTGCTGAGAACAGGAAGCCATAGTGTGTTCGTGCTCCGAATACAACCCGAGATTATGCGCATTGCCTGATTGAGTTGTACATTGATCTTCTTTGTGTGAACACTATTGATCCAAGAGGGGCAGCAGTATTCAGCAACAGAATATGAAATTCTGTTGAAGAGGTTTCTTGAGAAAAGTTTTTGCAACACCTCAATGTTGCCAGATGGGATGTCAAAACCCATGCCCATTTGAACGAAAGAGAAGTGTATGTTTCATGCCACAAAATTGAGAGGGAGGAGTGTTACCAAGTGGGATGGTGCTGCTCTTCACAGTATAGTAAAGTAAACCTGAATGGGCAAAAAGAGGGCAACTTGAAGCTGACTCAGCATGATAGCCATCGATTTTTCAATAATATTCTAGATGTAGAAAAAATTAAGGGAGCAATTAATGCTAATCTCATACATTGCACGTTAACTAACTAATGTCACCAGTGAACTTGTCCTAAACATGTAAATGCTTGATGTTTTTATAACAGACAACTAGGAGAAGGAAAACCAGCCAAAGGCTACAAAAGTACCAGTTGTGAGTTAATCCTTCTGTTGTGTTAAAGACAGAATCTGTGTACCAGCGACTGGCTTCAGATTAATCCCTACAGTGCCGGGCAACTTGGCCACATGGTTAGGAGCACTCAGCTGTGAGCTTGTATCCGGAAGATAGTGGGTTCCAGAACCACTGTCGACAACCTGAAGAAGGTTCTCTGGGTTTCCCCACTTTCACACTAAACAATTACTGAGGCTATACCTTAATTAAGGCCATGGCTTCTTTCTTCCCATTCCTAGCCCTTTCTTATCCCACTGTTGCCATAAAACCTGTGTCGGTGCAACAACGTGTAAAAAAACACACAGCATTTTACAGCAGGGAATCTGCACTTTCACTTGGTGAAGGACAGTACCTTGCCTGTGGCTCAGGAAAGAAAGAAAAACAATGATCAAGTGAAAAATGAGAAAATGTCTGTAGTGGCAGAAAATATCCAAGGATGAATTAGATCTTAAGGGGAGATAGTGAAGGGCAATTTCTTTTTACAACTGTCTTTACATTGAAGCAACACAGACAGGTCTTATGGCAATGATGGGATAGGAAAGTCCTAGGAGTAGGGAGGAATCCACTATGGTCTTAATGACATACATCCCCAGCATTTGCCTGGTGTGGAAAATTGGAAACCACAGAAAACCATCATCAGGGCTGCTGACAGTGTGGCTGCAACCCACTATCTCCTGGACGCAAACTCACAGCTGTGGGCCCATAACTTCATGGCCAACTCGCTCGGTAGGCCAGTTCTAGAGCGAGGAAATATTTTGTGTTTTCTTACTTTGCAATACTCCAGTATTTTGCTCTGCATAAAATGCTCCCTCTTATCATAAGTTGTAATGGGTTTTAAAATACTTTGAATTTTCGTGTGAATTTCGAGTTCAGTGCTGGAAATTTAAAAACAAATTTTTTTAAATTTCTGGAAGGAATACAACAATGTCAAAAAAATTTCAGCATGATAAAATTAAATCTGTTACCTGTTATTATGTAAAATACATATTAATTTGTACCAGAATGCAACAACTAAGTATGGTATAAAAACTGGAAGAAATAAGCCATTTCACCTACATGCATTAAAGAAAGCTTCCGAAAGTTGTCCATACCCGTAAAGATGTTAGTATAAAATACAATTTCATGGGGCTATATCTAGCCTGGTGTAGACACTCCAAGGGTGCGTGTGAAGGAAACAGCTTGTAATTGTGGTGCAGGACTGTTGTAAATGTTGGGTTGCAGGGATTGTTTGGACAGTACAACAACACAGTCCTTGAGCCAGAGGAATGAACCATATCCAGCCGGCCAGGAATCGAACATACTGCCCTCTGAAGCAAAGACCACAAAGTCGAGAAACTGGAAAATGTAAGACAACAGAACAAAAGAACCACTTACTATGAACAAATTAGTGCTATGTCAACAGCGACAGTTTCAAACTAAATGTAAGCGAGCATATAGTTCTGAGGGTTTAAGAAAATGTATGCTCTTGAAGGCTGAATCCATTTATCAGCGTTGTGTAATAATGTTAATGATTCCCATCAGTAAGAGCAGTATTGTGATCATTTATTATTCCGAGGTACTGCAACAAACCATTAGAAATATAGGAAGGGAAATTACTGTATTCTTTACAACAGTCGGATTTCTAACGTAGACTTATGTTCCTCAATAATGGTACATGGAAAGGAAAAATTAAGACTTAACTGTTGTAGTTGAGCGCCTATATAGCCGAAGGTGAGTAATACACGATTATGTTCAAGGTCAGAATTACAGACAAGAAAGTAGGCTACGTGTTGCAAGGAAAGAATCTAAAATCAGGAACGCAGTTTTCATGAAGTAGGGCGTCAAAATAAGGCAAATGAGGCGTTCAGTATGTGACATCACATGACTAATCAGTTATAAGATAGTGCGGTATTGAGTCGTGCGATCAGTTGAAGGTTAGTTTTGAGGGTGAAGTGTGGTAAGTTGTATTGAATAGCGAATTTAATCATGGAACAAAAGGACTGACGTCATATGCGTACTGTACTAGATGGAGCTAAGTTGACTCATGCACTCAGTTGGAAGACAGATGTCATCATGAATACACCATGGTCAGTTATGTAAAATAAAATGTTTAATAAAGGGAAAGATGTGATTAGGATTTACTTCTAATACATGTCTAAAAAACCCGCAAGCCCTGCGGCCTCTACAATAGTGAGAGCCTACCGCCATCTTTTCTGAAATGAGCTGAGATATGCGTTTTCAGAGCACACTTCAAAGAAAAAGTACTACCGCATTCATTACAACAGAATGGCCTCTCCCCAGAATGGGTCAACATATGATCTCTCAGGGTACCCTTGCGAGAAAAAGAACGTTTGCATTCATTACAGCAGTATAGCTTAACTCCAGAGTGATCGATCATGTGATTTTTTAGCGTCTGTTTATGTGCAAAAGCAAAATTGCATACTGTACATTTATAGGGTCTTAACGCTGAATGCGTTACCATGTGGGACCTTAGAGAACTCTTGTCAATAAAAGTAGCATTGCATTCATTACATTGAAGCCTTTCTGCTGAGTGACGTAACATATGAAATTTTAGACTACTCCGATGAGGGAAGGACATATTGCATTCCTTACAGGAATATGGTTTTTCTCCGCAGTGAACATGTTGGTGATCACGAAGATTATATTTACTAGTAAAAGCCTTCTCACAAACTGTACATTTGTACCGTCGAGGCGGCAATCCTGAGTGACACAACTTGTGAATTTTTAAATCCCTTGGAAAGGAGAATGTACGGTCGCATTCGTTACAGGAATAAGGTCTAACCACAGAGTGAGTCCGTTTGTGGCTATAAAGCGAGCTTGCTCGGGTAAAACTCGCCGAACAGACTTTACATTTATAGGGTCTTACTCCAGAGTGAGATGACAAATGAATTTTAAGTTTATTCTCCGAGGCAAAAGAGGAATTGCAATGAATGCAATGGAAGGGATTAGGACGGGAATGAAGGCGCATATGTAACTTAAGGGTTACCTTCGACCTATAAGTCCCCGTGCATAATGTACACTGGTACGGCTTTTCCTTAGTGTGTGTTAAAATGTGTTCTTTAAGATAATACTTTTGATGATATTTCCTACCGCATTCATTGCAGCAGTAACATCCTGACCGTGTGTCAGTAAGCAAATTGCGCTTCAAACATTCTTTTCCAGTGACTTCCTGACTGCAACCACCAGTAGAACGCAAAGGGCTTCTTGTCCTTACATCAACGTTCCCCTCACTGCAAAATATTAAAAAATATCACAACTTCTCAGAAAATGAAAACATTTACTACAAATTCAAATGAGATTGATACAAATAGATACTGATACATTCCTTCATACCACCTGGCAGTATTGCAACATGCGCAACTCTCCATCAACCCTACACTTACCCTCCTTCAGGCCTAACGAAGTAGGCCTACAATAAAAAAATACGCAAATGCAAATATTTCAATGTTACAAAGAAGTAACACACACAATACACACTCAAAAAATACCAAAAAAATTACCGTAGAGTGGTCAAAACTTCCTAATGAGTGGTCAGGAACTGGACCTGTGCGTATTATACAAATAACACTCAGTATAGAAAGGCAATAACACAAGACTGATGTAGTTTAAAACTCAACAGGGTTTATAAAATTACACTTTGCTTAAAACAAAGAATAAATCATAGTATAAAATAGAGTCGAAACGTAGGGGAAGAGAATAAAATTAACATGCATATTCATGGACCTTTTAACATTGCTTGACAAGATTGGGAGATCGTTTTAATGTCACCAGCTTCACATTCAATTGTATCACATTTTCTTCACAATAATATAATAATTTAGAGCTTGGGGAACAATCATCTAATTACGATATAATGAGATAAGGTCATCCACAACCTTATCAGAAAGAGGATTCTTCTTCTTCGATAACAACAATCCCAGGGGAATTAGCATCGATAATGAAGGATAATACATGGACAAACAAGTATTTTCACCAAAAGATGAACTGTGAAATACAAAGAGGTTATAGGGAAGTGACCAAAGCTAAAGGTTTCATAGCTACACAAAAAGTAAACATACTCCCAGAGTTTAAATAAGAAAAATAGAATGAGATCCCAAACTACAAACAGAAATGGGAGAATCAGCCTACGATGGGGAATAAACAAGTAATATGCCCAGCCAGACACGAAAAAAGAAAATAACTCCCTTAAGGGAATAATAGAAGTAAGGATAGTGCAAACCTGTCAATCATATGATCCATTCATACATATATACACATAGACCAAATGTCCACGGTATCATAATAGCAAAACAGAGACACACTGTGATGGAATCCCAGGAGCACAAGCATGTAAGCTCACAGAATATGTGCTCGATCTGAAGGACTAGATCCTAGTTTCAGGGTGGCCGTAGATATAAGAACCGCTCTCCCTATCGTATAAAATCACAGAACAATCACGCTATTGGACATATTCATATCGCCTCTAGTGGCGAAAATGAATTGACCCAAGACACCGTTATATGCACACGTAACATAATGAGCCCAAGATGAGGCATCAAGGAAGGAGAAATAGGTACAGATCTCAAACACACAACCAAGGCAGACATACAACGACATGCACCCATACACATAAAATGGTTCTGTGTTGCTTCTTGTCCTCACATGACAGTATAAATACATTCAGGAATAATAACAATAATGCAAAGAAAAACAGAGAATATCACATCGCAAGGATAAAATGAGAAATAACACAAACGAAATGACAAAGACATATAACCAAGTAGCTGTGGCAACCAAAAAAGGTAAAATAACAAATACTTGGGATCAGATTCTGTACACATTAAGTGATCCTGAACATGAAGTCAGGACAGAGAATTAAGTAAGGCAAGGTCTGCATCTCTTTCGGAAACCATTTGTACCATATGATACACATTTTGTAAGACCATCTCGCCATCCTTATGTTAAAAAGCTCATCTCCTTTTGAAAGAGATAATAAAACCAAAAGGGTAGGAAAGAAAGAAATGGCTTGGAATATCGAAGTGGCATTGTGGCACCATCTGTTAAGTTAGTGAAGTAGTAATTGTCAAATCGAAGAACGTTAGAATATTGGAATAACAAACATATGTTATAGCCTCTAGGAAATAGAATAACAGAGCGATGAAGCAGAAGAGCATTTGGTGCAGCGCTATTTTCATGTACAATTTACTGAACGTGTTATGCTTCATTTCACCACTCACATTATTGAATTTTGAAACTTTACTACAAGTAACATGAATCACAATAAACTTGAATTTGCCACA
This sequence comes from Anabrus simplex, assembly GCF_040414725.1. Classification (NCBI taxonomy): domain Eukaryota; kingdom Metazoa; phylum Arthropoda; class Insecta; order Orthoptera; family Tettigoniidae; genus Anabrus; species Anabrus simplex. The sequence goes on from NC_090267.1 coordinate 13,810,965, forward strand.
AGACAAAACGTCACACTGGTAAGATGCAAATACTGATTCAAATTTATTATGCTCTGAATCTTCTATATTTTGTGAAATCTGCTGATTAAATATCATATAGATGAAAATGAAACACTTTGTCTCAAATGTAAATTAGCGATCACTGCATGATTCAAAATTAATCACCAAGAGGTAATTATGTCACAAAGGTACCACAAGCTGCAATGCAAAACTCTCTAATACAGGAATGAAACACTTGCTCATTACAACAACTTATTCAAATATACGCATATGTTACACTAAGCAACTATCAGCTAAATTTCATATCCTTCTTGGTATATTTCTTGTTTCAAATTTTATCTCAGTAATTGAAGCAACTCCTGCCTGTACACAAGATGGTTCAATTTAGTTTCTCAACACATACACAACAGAAAAACAAATTATTATTTAAAAGTGTCATTATAATCTAAAGAATGTAACAGTATCAGTATCATTATATCAAGAAAGAAACCTCTCACTGTTTCTTATTGGTATGTGAACACTTCTCCTTTTTCATCCGCTGCATAACATTAGTGTTAGAGCCACCCACACATCCAGAATCCTGGTGACACATTAAAGGATAGAAAGCCAAAATGTACCTATATACAGTATCGTCCAGGCTGAGTGCCTCAGATGGTTGAAGTTTCGGCCTTCTGTTACCAACTAGGCAGGTTCAATCCTAGGTCAGTCCGGTGGCATTTGAAGGAGATAAAATATGACAGACTGGTTTTGGTAGATTTACTGGCACATGATAGAACCCCTGCTGGACGAAATTCCGACACCCCAGCGTCCCAAAAACTATAAAAGTAGTTAGTGTGCTGTAATGCCAATAACATTATTCATTACCAGAAAATCTTGTTAGGTTTAGACCACACATCTCTGGATATACTTCAAATTACCCAGATTTTGAAATTTTCTGATTAACAGAAATATTTAAAAAATGAACATTCCTGTAGTAAAATAGAAGACTGTTAGTCTCTGATATTCTTGACAAGGCATATATTAATGACAATGGCATTGTCAAAAGCAACAGCTTTAAAACAGATTAAATTCGCTATGCGGTTTGGGTCATGCAGATGTGAGCAGGCATTTGGGACATAGTGGGTTCGAGTCCCATAGTCGGAAGCCCAAAGATGCTTTTCCATGGTTTCCCATTGTCATAACAGGCAAATGCTGGGACTCTACCTTAATTAAGACTAGAGCTTCTACCTTCCCAAACTTAGCCTATCCCATCCTTCTGTTGCCAAAACTTTTCACGAGTTAGTCCGACATTAAACAAGTAACAAAAGAGAAGCAATAAAATTATCCCAACATATATCTAGCGAAAAACTTAGTATCAATAAGCAAAATATACCTCCACCTGTATTAACAGCATTCTCTAATAAGAGTAAAGTGGAGTTCTATGTTATAGAACGAAACAACCAAAGGATAAAGCTTGATATCATTGGCATAATTATTAGTACAAATAGCTAAGGAAAATGACAATCTTTGCAAATATCGACCTATACCTTTTACCGTTACTAGCCAAAAAAATTTCTAGTGCAGAAGTATTTGTTCTCCCACAAACATTCTTTTGCGCAGTTTATAAATCCATAAACATTGCTTAGAATAAATCCCCTGCATGAGCATAAACTGCAAATGGAAACAATGTAAAGAGCAACTCTGCATTTCTCTTTTCCCCTGTTATGACAAAAAATGTCTTATTAGTTCATTATTTATCTTTTCTCCACAAAATTTATGTTTTGCAGATTTAATAAGCCACACAAAGATCACAAACACACACTATACCAAACCCATGGTTTAAACTAATTTTCAAAGATATTAAACATGGCCACGATTCTTTTGGAGCACAGTATGTTTATTTGCTGCTCCGTTGTTGAAAGCATAGGCATGCTGCATTTCTGCACCACAAAAGAACTTCTTAATCACAGAATTATTGGGTAACCCCCGGGCAGAGAACGATGGATAATCACTGAATGAATGAATATTACGAAGCTGCCAAAGGTAAGAACTGAAAAACTAAGACCAATCAGACCATGGATGATGAGAGTCTGCATATGGTCTTCGCACACCTTGATGTCACGGCATCACCAAAAATGTAACTATTTTTAGTGATTTTTTCATGTGGAACATATTTATGTACATCTTCATTACAGATGATTATGGCTTTAAGAATTCAGTCTGGAAGGGGATGTGAATTTACAAATCGCTGCCACTATCCTTTATTTGAACCTAGTTCTGCAGCCTAGCTTAGTTCTATACCTTTCACCTTCAAATAGTTAGAAACCTGAGTCTGACCACTGCTGTCTTTCTCTTCCTCTACTCCTCTTATCCTCCATAACAGACTCCACTATTCTCCTATGTAACCCACCCTACTGCATTCACCTCAAATAACCCGTCAATGAAGCCGGTATATCCGTACAGCATTATCGATCTAATTTGTGCCTCACTTAACCTTTATTTCCTAATTCTGAGAACCCTCCTACCACTGTTGCCACCTGTTTGTGCCAGGAATCATTCTTCCTACTTAAGTGTCTGTTACTTCTGCATGATAAATAAGATATCCTGAGTCCAATCACCTCTCCCTTCAATAAAGCATTAAAGCAATCGCTATTTGCTAACATGGCGGGACCACGTGGTTGGTCTGCCACTGCTAAGCAGAGTCTTGGAGGGGCATGCCAATCCAACTGATGAGCTCAAATGGCACGTCTGGGTGATTGTAAGATCTGCAACCGTGAAACCCATTTGTAGTGATGTAATAATAGTTTTGTTAAGGAGCTAACTTCCTTCTTACAGAATACAGTTGGTCAGAAGTGCATGCCCAGTGCATTGACTTTACTGCACCTTGAATCAATCTCGCTTACGATACTACCATTCTGGTAAAACACACATCCTAAACTCTTGAAATTATCCAACTGTTCCAGCTTTGAACCCCCAATGTGATATTCAGTTCTCTTGAATTTCTTACCTACTGACATCAATGTAGTCTTGGAAAGGCCAATTTTCATTCCATAGTCACTGCACCTACATTTTGGTACCAAGCTATAAGAGTGCAGGCTTTTGGAACAATTTGTCATTAAGACCAAGTCCTCAGCAGATGCCAGACTGCTTATAAAATTTCCTCCTGACTGAATCCCCCCTTCCACTTATTACGTTTCAGCATATGATCCATGTAAACTATGAACAAAGGTGAAAGATTACAGTCTTGTCTAAATCCTGTAAGTACCTTGCAGTCTGCAGACAGATTTCACTTTGTCTATTCCAGGCCTTGAGATACTTCGCTCACTACCAATTAGATACCGGTCTGTGCAATAAAAAAATACCCAGAATATATGCTCATTTCTAACAGATTTCCTGACATCAATGTTGGTTGTGATATACTGAAATCTATTATGGATTTAGTGCCCGTATCCTCCCATGTGAATAGTCCTATGCTTAAAGAATTTTCATGTGGAAAGACAAAAATGGATTTTCTGTAATAAATATCCCCTTTACCATCGTATATTATTAGCAAGGAATCCATAAATATTGGCAGGTCTGCCGTCCTCCGACTCTAGTTCACAGTTCAATGAGATCGCTGTTAATCCTTCATGTATTTTGTGACAAAAGAATGTGTACTTTATGTCATGGCTTAAGTTAGATTTCTGACTACTGCAGGCATGAAAACCGGATGTGCTTATGTTACTACAGCAATCTATAAACCTACAAAGTAACCCGGACTAGCATGCTCCTCTACTTGAGTTTCGTTAGTATTGCAGCTCCAACATATCTTATCAAGTGGCGGAAACTTCTCAGTGTTAAATTAAGGAAGGAAGTACGGGATACCTTAGCGCTATTCCCGTATAAATCTCTTTCCTTAGAGAGTGCATCTCAGAGTATATAAAGGGCAAAATCTTTGGAGAATGTACTAGTGAGCTTCAACAGGTTTACTTAGACAAGTACAGCAAAGCAACATGAAATGTGCTGCCTATGAAGAATAATGAATTCAAAACTAAAAGGCCATATGATCAAGCTATCTAGTATGCAGGACAAATTAATAGATGGGAAATTTAAGCCATATAATGCCATAATTGTATAATTTGTGAAACTAGTCAGATGTTAGACTAGTGACATATTCACTTCTCATCTAATAGTGATTTAGTCCGCTTGCTGTGAAGAGCCCATTCCTTCAACAATCTTTATGTGCAAACATGACCTCAAAACATCCACATGTGCAAGTGTTCCATGACATTTATGAGACCTTATAATCTCGAAAGTAATATAAACTGTAAATATATTGCTTCAACACTATTACCATGTTAGGTCAGCGATACATATTCTCGTTTCACAGAACAGTATATCGTCGCCATAAGACCTATCTGTGTCGGTGTGACATACAGCAAATAGGAAAAAAAGCAGAACAGTATCAGTCTCAAACAGCAGATGTGCATCAAGAAGAAGGACTATGTAACATTTCAAAACCTGTGAGTAAAGTTGTCTACAAGTGAAACACTGAATGTGCGCTGAGTAATCTGAAGTATGAGCAAAGCAAAGAGAGCTGTACTCCAAACACAGGTGTTGAACCAGAAGCTTCATTAACATCATTCTTGCAAAAGCAATATACTCAAGCACATAATATGATTTCTTTTGAAAACATAACAATGCAACTCTACAAGAGCTTTCCAATTCTACATTATTCCCTGCGCCGTCTACACGTTCTGTCACTATGCATACATCTCAAGATGAAGTGAAGCAGGATGACGAGGAAGATCTCAACATATCTTAACCATCAGAGCTTTTTAATTGTAAGTCATTGCCTAAACCTACAACACCTTCTACCACTGTACACACATCTCAAGAAGTAGAAAAACCATATTTCAGTATCTCTTTAACATCAAAGCAATTTCAGATATTTCATACAGAGGCCATTGCAGAAACACCTACATCAAGACATGATTTACCATATCTTATACACCAAATGTCCACATTTTTTTAAAGCCTCCGTAGTCCTACGTAGATGTACAATATTAGTTTCATGCCAACCTGCTCACTTAATTACTCCTTGGCGCTACAGCCCCTGTAGGGCCTTGGCCTCCTGGACAATCTCCACCCACTCTTCTCTGTTGACTGCTCTGCTTCTCCATCGTCCGGTTTCCTTTGTCCTTTGGTTCCGTAACGAGAGTTTTTTTTTTTTCGGGGTAGGGTTGTTGACCTCACGCCCAACCCCCAACCTGGAGGACCAGGGTACTGCTCTTAGTCTGGCTCATCACCTTAGACCTGTCCAGCTTGGGTGGCCCTACCAGGAGCTATAGCTCCCGCTGGCATAGTTCAAAGGGTCATTTGAACACGCAAGCCTCGAAAAACACCTGGCAATGCCATATTGCCTTCGTCAAAGTGGCAGTACCTGCGGGAGGCATTGAAAGCCTGCTACTGCTAAAAACCTTGCAAGATAAATGTCTCAGAAAGTATAAAGCAGAGATTCTGGGAGTAGAGATATAATTATGTCACGGGGGTGTTATTGAGAATTAGATCCTGAAACTCCTCAGTATAGACCTAACAGCATAGAACCTCCTCCTCCTCCTCCTCCTCCACACAGAACTACTAGTCAAGTGCATGACCTCATTTTCCAGCACCTCATAATTTATGTAGCGTATAATCTCTTCCTACTGCTCCTCATAGATCTAGTAAAGATTACAACTTTCTTGTAACAGGTTAGGAGAGTAAGCTAAAAAATGTCAGACTAAAGACAAAAGCCAAACTCGTTTTAGGTTACTTGATGCACGGCTCATAAGAAATGCTATTTGCATGCAGTTGATGACCATCTCACCAATCTTTTACATTCTGCTTTACAGCACACTGCCACAAATAGGTCTCATGGCACCGCCAGGAGGCGACCATGTCGTAATTAAGGTCTAAAAGTGCAAAACCACAGAAAGCCATCTTCAGAACTGCTTGACGTGGTGTTTGAGCACGCTACCTAACAAATGCGAGCTGTTAGCCACGTGACTCAAACCACACAGCCACTTGCTCGGTACAGGTTTGAAGTGTGTTCTGAACATGAAGGTAATGTAAAAACTATTAAGTGTTTCTAGAGTTCAAACATCTAAGCTTCAAACAGACTGAGCCACTAACTAAAGCTACCCAGAGGAATCAGATATCCACAGCCCAGCTCAGATGCAGACAGTTTTCAATTCTAAACACAAGTGATCTACACCCCGCGCTCATGTAAGATACTACTCGTAGATGGATTATCAGTTCAAATCTACAAGCTTCAAAAGTTAAAACCAGAAATTGAGTGTTCCGAACACTAAAAATCAGAGTGACAAGCATATGCTGAAAAACTAGTGCAACTGTCCCCTCAGTTAGAAGTACAGTGCACTCACAGCCGTCCTATACACTCCTACGCTATGAATGCCTGAGTGAGCTCTCTGGAGACAGTCTCGGAAGAGCAATGTATCTACATTAGCCTCTAGCTATCTCACTAGAATTACACCCACTGAAGACCAAACAAGAGTCCCCTTCCAGTAACAGAATTACCTGAACCATACAAGAATCAAACTATTGAACACAAGCTGAGCATTTTAGTATTGCTACCCACAATTGAACCACTGACTGGAAAAGGGGAATAACTACTTTTTCAGTAAAATAAACTGAAATAGCCATTTCGTTTCTTAAATGTAGGTGCATCTACTGAGCAGAAAAAGAAAATATATATGTACTTCCACACCGGTTAAAATCACAAGTTTGTTAGGCGGTGAGTGGATTAAGGGAACAACTCGATAAGTAGTTCCCTTTTTCCAGTCATCGATGTGCTAGTGGCCGGCTTGGTAGCCATTTTTGTTTATAACAGTATGCAGTGTTCTTCAGCTTGTGGGTGTTAATGTCGATGAGTGAGGTGCTGTAATTTATAAATGACCTGTCAACATGTTTCATGTGACAACTTATAGAATTTATGAGAGGGATGATATCCATATGAGCTATTGGTAATGCTGATAGATGATAATTTTGAAGAGTGCACATGTAGAAAATGACTTATCGCTTATCTTTTTCCTGACGTATCCATAAAAAGCAGTTCCAGAATGATAAATGATCATTATCCTTGATATACTTGAGACTGATGTGATTAATATCATCAATATTATTGATATTATGGAAATGTGAGGACATAAATATTTAAAATTAGGATATTTAATTCAAGCCAACCAATTGATGCTCAGTAATTTTTCCAGATAGATCTGTAAATTTTACAAGAATTAATATAGGAATAGTATCTCATTCATTCATAAAAAAATGAATCAAAGATGTGATTTTAATTTATAGGAACAGAATTCACAAAATAATTTCAGACTTATCGTCTACATTTCAATGCACATAATTGTAAATTTTTTTTTTTGGACAATCTTTGATGAATCAATTCAACATAATTAACTAATTTTAACTGATGATAGGTATTTTCTTTCCAAAGATACTTCATTGTCTTTTCTTTACTAGATTTTCTATTATAATAAATGAGAATAACCAAAAGTTATCAGCGTATTATACTATACTAGTACAAGCAGATATTAATATAGTTTACCTTAGGTTAAGTATTGCGAATTATACTACTTGAGAATGATTGATAGCACAGTGAAGACGTCCATCGACACTATTGAAAAAAAATCAGCTGCCGAATACAACTGTCTAATAATCTCTGTGAATCCACGACCTCAGAATGAAATTGGAAATTAATTGGTAATGAGCTAGACTGGATTTCTTCGCGACCCGTCCTAGACGCAGGAACGGCACAATATATAATGAAAAAATTAAGGTTGTGATCTTCTTGTCAAAATATGATGTCTTTAAGTTGACTTAGGAACTCAGGCAAAGAAGTAAATCCGGAAACCAGAATTAGGAATGAATAAATATACAGAAAAGAAATTAAAAAGAATAAAAGTTATTTGGGACTCACCTCTAATGTCAGATATAAAACAAGCACTGACTTGCTGGAGGAAGCAGGCATTGTGAACAAAGAAGTAGATAGGGAGAGGAGGCAAGGGGGGTTAACAAGAGAGTGAAAGGGGTGAGAGAGAGAGAGGGGAGTAGGAGGGAAGGGTGTCTAAGGTGGGGCTGAAAGAAGAAGAAAGACTGCTGCTGAGAGGGGAATTTAAAGAGATACAAGGGAAAGTTATTTTTATCTGAAGTATGATTACTAAAGATAGGAATTAAAAGGTTTGAAATCTCTAAAATATCATTTAGATTGAAGTTAGGATTTAAAAACTGTTGTAGATGGATAAAACAGCTTACTGTAATTTTGAGCAGGGGGCATTTTTGTATGTGTTGTTGTGTTTGATTCATCAGTCCACAGACTGGTTTGATGCAGCTCTACATGCCACCCTATCCTGTGCTAACCCCTTCAGTTCTACGTAATTATTGCATCCTACATCTGCTCTAATCTGCCTGTCATATTCATACCTTGGTCTACCCCTACCATTCTTACCACCTACACTTCCTTCAAAAACCAACTGAACAAGTCCTGGGTGTCTTAAGATGTATCCTATCATTCTATCACTTCTTCTCGTCAAATTTAGCCAAATCAATCTCCTCTCACCAATTCGATTCAGTATCTCTTCATTCGTGATTCGATCTATCCATCTCACCTTCAGCATTTTTGTAACACCACATTTCAAAAGCTTCTATTCTCTTTCTTTCTGAGCTAGTTATCATCCATGTTTCACTTCCACAAAATGCCACGCTCCACACGAAAGTCTTCAAAAACCTCTTTCTAATTCCTATATCAATGTTTGAAGTGAGCAAATTTCTTTTCTTAAGAAAGCTCTTCCTTGCTTGTGCTAGTCTGCATTTTATGTCCTCCTTACTTCTGCCATCGTTAGTTATTTTACTACCCAAGTAACAATATTCATCTACTTCCTTTAAGGCTTCATTTCCTAATCTAATATTTCTTACATCACCTGCCTTCGTTCGACTGCACTCCATTACTTTTGTTTTGGACTTATTTATTTTCATCTTGTACTCTTTACCCAAGACTTCATGCATACCATTCAGCAACTTCGAGTTCTTCTGCAGTCTCAGATAAAATAACAATATCATCGGCAAATCTCAAGGTTTTGATTTCCTCTCCTTGGACTGTGATTCCCTTTCCAAATTTCTCTTTGATTTCCTTTACTGCCTGTTCTATGTAAACATTGAAAAGGACAGGGGACAAACTGCAGCCTTGCCTCACTCCTTTCTGGATTGCTGCTTCTTTTTCAAAGCCCTCGATTCTTATCACTGCAGACTGATTTTTATACAGATTGTAGATAATTCTCCGTTCTCGGTATCTGATCCCTATCATCTTCAGAATCATAAATAGCTTGGTCCGATCAACATTATCGAATGCCTTTCCTTGATCTACGAATGCCATGTACGTGGGCTTGTCCTTCTTGATTCGATCCTCTAAGATCAGACGTAAAGTCAGGATTGCTTCACGTCTTCCTACATTTCTTCTGAAGCCAAATTGATCTTCTCCCAATTCAGCTACAACTTGTTTTTCCATTCTTCTGTAAATAATACGTGTTAAAATTTTGCAGGCATGAGATACTAAACTAATGGTGCGGTAGTTTTCACACCTGTCAGCACCGGCTTTCTTGGGAATAGGTATAACAACATTCTTCCGAAAATCGGATGGGACCTCTCCCGTCCCATACATCTTGCACACTAAATGAAATAAACTTGCCATGCTGGTTTCTCCTAAGGCAGTCAGTAATTCAGAGGGAATGTCATCAATTCCAGGTGCCTTGTTCCTATTGAGGTCACTCACAGCTCTGTCAAACTCTGACCTCAAAATTGGCTCTCCCATTTCATCAGCATCAACAGCCCCTTCATGTTCCAGAACCAAATTATCTACATCTTTACCTTGATACAACTGTTGGATATGCTCCTGCCATCCTTCTGCTTTGTCTTCTTTCCCTACAAGTGGCTCTCCATCTGAGCTCTTAATATTCATACACCTAAATTTCCTTTCTCCAAAGGTTTCCTTGATTTTCCTGTATGCAGCATGCTGCCTTTCCCAGGACCATACAGACTTCGACATCCTTGCACTTCTCCTTCAGCCAGTCTTCCTTAGCTACCATGCACTTTCTATCCACTTCATTCTTTAATCGCTTGTATTTTTTTCTGCCCTCTTCATTTCTTGTATTTTTGTCATTCATCAATCAGGTCTAGTATCTCCTGAGTTATCCACCGATTCTTAGTTGATCTTTTCTTCCTTCCTAACATTTCTTCAGCAGCCCTACTGACTTCATTTTTCATGACTCTCCACTCTTCCTCTATAGTATTTCTTTCAGCCTTTTCATTTAGTCCTTGTGCAACATGTTCCTTGAAACCATCCCTCACACTCTTCTCTTTCAACTTGTCTAGATCCCATCTTTTTGCATTCTTTCCTTTCTTCAATTTCTTCAACTTCAAATGGCATTTCATGACCAACAAGTTGTGGTCAGAGTCCACGTCTGCTCCTGGGAAAGTTTTGCAATCCAACACCTGGTTTCTGAATTTCTGCCTAATTATAATGAAGTCTATTTGGTACCTTCCAGTGTCTCCAGGTCTCGTCCACATATACAGCCGTCGTTTGTGGTGTTTGAACCAAGTATTGGAAAGTTCTAAATTATGATCAGTGCAGAATTCAACCAGCCAACTTCTTCTTTCGTTCCTTTGTCCCAATCCAAATTCTCCTACTGTACTACCTTCTCTTCCTTGGCCTACCACTACATTCCAGTCTCCCATCACAATTAGATTCTCGTCACCTTTTATATATTGTATTAAATCTTCTATTTCCTCATATATTCTTTTGATTTCTTCATCATCCGCTGAACTAGTAGGCATATAGACCTGCACTATTGTGGTGGGCATTGATTTGGTGTCTATCTCGACGACAATATTTCTTTCACTATGCTGGTCGTAGTAGCTTACCCGCTGCCCTATTTTCTTATTCATTATTAAACCAACTCCTGCATTTCCCCCGTTTGATTTTGTGTTGATAATTCCGTAGTCACCTGACCAAAAATCTTGTTCTTCCTGCCAACACACTTCACTTATACAACTACATCTAACTTTAGCCTATCCATCTCCCTTTTCAGATTTTCTAACCTACAACAGCGATTCAAACTTCTAACATTCCATGCTCCGACTCGCAGAATGTCAGTATCCATCTTCCTGATGATCGCCCCCTCTCCTGTCGTCCCCACCTGGAGATCCGAATGGGGGACTAGTTGACCTCGGGAATATTTTACCCGCGAGGAAGCCATCATCAGTGCATCATTCATACAGAGAGAGCTACATGTCCTCGGGAGTTAGTTACGGTTGTAGCTTCCTGTTGCATTCAGCCGTATAGCAATATCAACACAGCTAAGCTATGTTGAGTATTATTACAAGGCCGTATCAGTCAATCATCTAGACTGCCGCCCTTGCAACTACCGAAAGGCTGCTACCCCCCTTTCGATGAACCATTCGTTAGTCCGGTCTCTCAACATATACCCATCCGATATGGTTGCACCTGCGGCTCAGCTATCTGCATCATTGGGACACGCAAGCCTCCCCACCGTAGCAAGGTCACATTTTGTATAACTTTGAGAATTTTCATGTCCTGGTTGATATTAGGGAACTTATGGTTAGTATCACCCATGTGCCGTCCCATGGCCGAAAATCATTTATATTTCTGAGTGTTAACATGCTCTAAGTATCTTGTATGGAGCTCCTACCTGCTTGACCGACATAAGTTATGTTACAATTATTACAATTGAGTCTATAAACACCTGACTTGCTATGATTAATAATTCTATAATTCTGAATGAACTCTCAGAGGAATCAATAACTAGGGAATATGGACTTCAGCTTGTATAAGGTCTGAAGCCTCTTACAGTACTGGGATTTGCCGATGACACTTATTTGCACTATACCTGACTGAAACGGCAATGAAAAGATTCAGAGAGATAGGCTTGGACATCAATATGTCTAAATCAGCGTCTACCAACATATTTAAAGGTCAGCTTACTGATGAGCTAATGTCCGTCTTCGGTGCAGATATAAAAGCAATATCGTGAGATAAGTCCATCAGACATCTTGAAGTAAACTTTCCAAACAGAATTAACTTTGAAACACACAGAACAATGCCAGATATACGTCTCAAATTGGAGTCATCTTCTCCTCTCCTTCGGACAGACCAAAAGTTCAGTGTTTGAATCTCTTGCACTCAGAGCGCCGATCTATCGGCGTGAGAGGTTATGGCAAGAACACTCACGGCACCGATACATCGGCTCTGTTATATATAGGGATTATGGCAATTTGTGTGGCAGTTAAATGGTAACAGATGATTGTGGCAGTAACTTAAAGGGTTGAATTTGCATTTTACTCAACAGATATATCCACCACCACTACAAAATATTCTTATTTTCAACAAATAAAATCTCTTGACTGTGAATGTTTATGATGAGATTGTTCAAAGTTGTTATTGCATGGATCTGTTTTTGCTGGCTTATCAATACAACAATTTGCTCTTGCTATCAGTTTAGTTTAGAGTTTATTTCGTTCCTCTGGTATTTCGTGTGTTTGTTGTACTTCCCAAACTACAGTCGAACCTCCCTTCTGCAGACACCGTCAGTTCCAAGGAAAAATATCAGTTATGAGAGGTGTCCCCTAAAACTAGTTTGTAAAAATAATAGAACATTTCAACAGCAAAGAACATCCACCTTAAATAAAAGCATACATAACTTTTATTTTTATTATTCTAAGTCATTTCTGTGTTAGTATTTAATAGGGAATTATTATAAGTAATTTTACATCATTTCCAAACATTACAGCTTCGTGAAGTAATCGTGAAGCTTTATCTGTGTAAATTTAGCATGTTTTCTTAACTGCAATATTCTCGAAAATGGAATAAAGTTTGTAAAATGGTTCCATAGTGTTCTCGCCGTACTTGCAGTCCAGCATGACACATAAATTCTCACTGAATTCCCTTGTCACTTTATTAATCACATTTTCTTCTTGCCTCGAGATCTAAACATGATCATCCCTTGTTACTCATTTTTAACAGACAACTACGGTATTTCTGCCTCACTAATTAGTGCCTGTACTCTCTATTCCTTCTCAAGTTCACTACCTGAGCTCGACTTTATCAGTGACAATCCGAGTTATGAATAGAATGATGCAAGAAGGGAGGAAAATACCCAGCTAACTTGTAAGTCAACAGTCTCTGGCAGCATTTCTGGGCAATTAGAATTCTCGGAATAGGCCTGTCTAACTGCATTCCTATGTATTTTCTCACCCCTTGCACTCAAAGTAATACAACATTCAAAAGGGATTTCCTTACGCCTGAAGAATGGTTTTAAAAGAAAGAAAGAAAGGACGACGTGCGGTCCGGCGTAATAAATTGTCCTGCAACACGTAAAGTATCCGCTTAAGTCAAGTGAATGGGACAAATGGTGATGTCCGCTGTCCGGAGTTCGAGGCGTCTGCTTAAATGAGGCCAATTTAACACTTGTCGTATGTAAAATAAAGTCGGTTCCGAGGAAAATTGTCCATATAGGGAGGTGTCCGCTAAATAAGGGTGTCCGTTACGGCAGGTTCGACTGTATAATTATAAATCTTCTCATTACATATAAAGAAAGGAAAGTAACAGAAAATAAGTCTGTAATAAGATAAAAAAGAGATAACATCAAAACATGAGGCCTCCTTATAAACAGGCTTACTACCTATGGCAAACCAAGAATTATAGCAGCAAACCTTTCAAACTGTGAATGATAGGAACGAATATTACCTCGAGAAGAAGTAGGAATACTTCCAACTACAAACTGTAAGAGTCTTACAAGGCAACGTATTTAAAACAATTTTAATATCTTCCGTAAGAGACGAAAGCCACATCACAAAATAACATAGAAAGAAAGAAATGCTTTGGCGATCCTTATGGCATTAGCGCCTATCTGTCTAAATAGGGATAAATTACATATCAGGCATGGCATTCATGATGCCAAGCAGCCATGACAGACAGACATTGCATAAAATGCGGTATCTGAAGAATATGATAACAGGTTACGAGGTGTGGCTCAATAGGCAAACAGCTGATGCAGGTTCTTCTCATATGTAAGACAAAGGTGGTAGCCAAGGTAACTAGAATAAAAGGTAGGCTACTCCGGCGGTCGAAGCATCCATTGGCTGGAGCGCTATGACGTCACGGGATATGAAGGACAGGGAGTAAGGTACACAGTCGCAGTACAGCAAGCCTGTGAGTTCTCGTGCCTGTGAAACATCATCTCAATCTTTCATCAAATAATAGTCTGGTTTAGTCCAATTCGATAAGTAACAGCACTTCCAATAGATTTAAAAATGTGAAAACGCGTTAAATTTCGTCACATGCTGAGCAGGTAGAACATCAACTCTCAAATACACGACATATATACGATAAGAAATAAAATATTGCCATGCAACTCAAAATAATTAATTTATTTCCTGATGAAGTAAATGTTTATATCAAATGGCATAGGAAAATATACATCATATGGACATCTTTATGGAATTATGTTAAATTATTAAAATGTACATATCAGGAGACTTAATTACTTGATGAACCAGCCCAAAGCTTAGCCTTCTTATTCGCATATTTTCTCAGTGCTAGCTCCTTACTCTTTGCATTAAAATGCCATATCCTAATAAAAGTCCTGGTCCTTACGAAGAGACAAATTATTTTGTCATGAAATACTAGAAATTTTGACTAAATAATAGAAATAAGAGTTTTCATTATGTTTTTGAATCTGGATACAGTCTTACCGTGAAACACACCATATGAAATTTCTAACTGGGCTATATTATTTAACTACAAATGACTGGGATGTGTGAGGCCCCCTTTTGAAATATCCGATATCCAGTAACATGTCTCTTTTCGCATGACATTTTTCTCTCTTTCTTCGTATTTACTATATATCGGATCACGAGTACTGTATTATCTCACGAGCTTCAAAATATATTCAGAAATATAAGTTATTAGCACACAATAATGTTAATGTTATTGGATTTAACGTCCCACTAACTATGTCTTTGAGCACCTTCACCACCGGACTGAGACAGGATCGAACCTGCTAAGTTGGGCTAAGAAGGCCAGCGCTCTACCATTTGAGTTGCTACTCAGTCCGGCTATTAGCACATAACAATAATTATAGAAAATATGATTTTTATTCAGTAATTTATATCTGACACCTTTTTACCGTACGAGCTGTAATAATGGAGATATTCAAGAGTTTATTACAAAGTGTTTCAATAACCAAGCATTGCTGACGAGGAAGCATTGTTATGCCATCACAGTAGCAAACTAACTGGCTATGATGGTGGTTGGCGTTATTGTCTTTATAATATACAAAATAATAATAATGTTATTTGTGTTACGTCTCACTAACAACATTTACGGTTTTCTGAGAGTTGAGGTGCTGAATTTTGTCCCACGGGAGTTCTTTTACGTGCCGACAATTTATAGCGCCACACACTTTTCCATAATATGTTGACTGCATTTTAATCAGTACTGACAACACGAACCCTGATCACGTAGTGAACCACTATAAAAGTATTATGTATCCGTGATCCAATATATGGTAAATACATAGAAAGAGAGAAAAATGTCGGGCAGTCACTTGCTTTCTTGGCTCACGCTGCGTAAACCATCAACGATAGACCCCAAGTGTAAGCGTACGAAATGTAGAGCATAGAAACCTCTAAAAAAAAGTCTGCAATGGCACATACCTATTTCCAACCGGCTGCCCTCTAGAAGCGATTTTATGCAACAGTCCATGGTAAAAAATACAACTCCTTAAAATTAAATAATTATTATGATATTATCCTCGAGTTCCTCATCAAAGTAAATTGTTTGACCTCCTCCAGTATTTTATAAGGATTAGAATAACCTTATCAGGACATTATTTCCATGAATGGTTCAGTAGTTATAACCATTTTAGACTCTAGTGGTAATACGTGTCAGCAGGAAGGGCGAGCGCTGTCTCATATCACATGACATCATGCAGAAGGCGGCCAGGGAGAGGAAAAGTGAGCGCGACGCGGGAAGAGACCCCCTGGGTGATAGCAACACTAAATGTCAGTCTATTAACTCCTATGCACCCGTAAGCGGACTGATACATGCACGAGCGGCTGGGCCAGCACTCCAGAAGCGGCCTGATACGCCGGGGTGCAAGGTCACATATTGGAGATGTTTGTGACGTCTGTTGGCTTTTTCCGGAAACATTTCTAATTGAAATCTGCTCTTGGTGTCTCAAAGAGTCATCAGAGTGCTCTGGTATGCTCCTTTGCCAAAGAGAATTGATTAAAATATCGATCGAGAAATCTGTATTCTGTTGTTGACAAGATGGCTGTGAAGGAAGTTGCTTGCTCGCGCGATATTCTCAGTAATAGTGAGTAGGAAGTTATAAGTGATCCTGTGCATGAATGAACACGAAATGTATCACGAAAGATCTTTTGGGTAGTAATATCGTACGAAATGGAATGCCGAATGAACTTTCTCCCGCCCCTCAAGATCTGATTATGCCTGCCGGATTTGAACCTACAATCTTGGTACGTGGATGTGAACACTTTACCACTGATCCTCAGACTGAATCTTAATAATACTACACTGAGTGAGACATACGGCTGTAAGTTCATATTTAGGAGATAAGTTCGAATCTCATCATTCGCTGCCTCTCGATTGGTTTCCCATTAGTTCCTTATTTCCAAAGCAGGAAAATGTTAGGCTCATATCATATTGGTTTACTATTATTTCCTTACTTCAAAATGAGGCAAATGTTAGGCTTGTGTCGTATAATTAAGGCCATACCACACACTAAAGAACTTCCGAGGTGAGATAAGTAAATGAAAAATTTCAATTTCGAAGGGATTTTTTGTGTGTTATATTCCTGTATTGTTCTGTTTTTTGTGTCATGAGCAATAGCATGGAATTTCTCAATAATATAAAACAGGTCCCGTGATTATACGTGCAGTTGATCACCCACTATACTGTTTTAACCGAAAGCTTGCAACACCGACGTTGCATACTAAAAATTTGCCGGATTCCTAGCAATGTCAGAGCGAAGGGCGGGTGGGTACATATGGGCTAACTGTATTCAGTTATCAACAGCCCAAATGCAGGGAACAAACCCTTGAATATTACAAATGAAATTGTTGACAACTGAATACTATAACAGCAGCTTGGAGAAGGATGATTTAAAAAAGGAGGAGGAGTTATATTCTTAAAATTGTTCCTATTATGAACTGAATTCCCACTTACAAAAAATCAAACTCCCTATTACTACAACACTGAAGGGTGTACCTTGACCTACAGAGCGATGGCTGCTCAGCCCAAAAATTCCACATTACAACCACCTGGTCAGTGTGGTGAAGCTTCACAGTCATCATTGTTTGTTTTCCAGACTGGGTCCGCCACCTCACCGACAGATTGTTAAATCGGTAGGCTGAATGGAACTTGAACTAGCTCTTGGATCAAAAATCCCTCATCAGACACGAAAATAAAAATACAGCCTCCAGGGCAGAGGCAGATGCGCTACCCGTAGACTGCCGTGCATCTTGCAGGCTGCTAGTCAATTTCACATTCTATTTCACTGTAGATCCACTAGACAGCAGCGTAAAGCTAATCTCTGTGAGCTGTAATCAATATATCATCATACAACATGGAGAGTTCTACCTTCAACAATCCAGGTTTGAATTCATGATGGTGAGATTCTGAGCATGGCACTACCCCTGGGTCACCAAAGGGAGCTGGAGAATAGAAAAACAAGAACTTCTATACTGTGTAGGGTCAGTGTATGACAGAAACTGAACTTACTTGTTCTCTTCTTTGAGACACGGGACCAGTTGATTAACTATTTGTTCCTCTATTAGTTCATCCTTTACGTCTGCTGAAGGCTGTAAGTGAGAAACATACAAAGTAAATTAATAAAAGTAAAGAGGTAACAAGAATAAAACATACAGGGTGTTTAAAAAGTGTCCCATACTCATATAATAATTTTTGTGAGGTTATATGCAGCATCTTACCTGCAAATATTCCTCAAACCCTCTAATCTTGGTATTCCTGATTTGCTACACTCCTCCCACTTACATCTTTGCCCATTTCTCTTTACCTCCCTCTCTCTCCGTCTTGCTGTATCGTCACGCCACATAACATGTACTCTCTACAACCTTCTCGTCGCCCCTTCCTTTCCATATATAAACTTATCTCCCCACACATTTGCTGGGGAAAACTTACACCGCTGTCTTGGAAGGTCCTGCACTGTCAGGGGTTTATTTTTGGAGAGAGCTGATTCTCACTTCCATGAGCTTCATCATGTTTCCGTCAAGTTAATGTGAGAAATTGAGATGCAAATTCTCTTACATTTCTTTTCTAATGGAGTTCAGGAATCCTGAGTGTGGGAGTAAGTGTTAGTATTATGAAGCTAGTGTTCTTGTCTGGACTGGTCTTACTCATGATCTTTATGTGGCAGTGAACTTACTTTCTCAAACTATCAACTTTATGAACCATACAGATTGTAAACGTTATTGTTTTTTGGAAGAAATTTGCCTTTGGATAAGCCCGTGAGCTTAGGAAGGTAAGTTTGTAAGGCACCCTTGGTTTTGCACATACCCAGAAGTGTAAAAATAATGGCTAGTGGTTTAGGGAATGTATTGTTCTTCATAGCATATCAACATAACATGTAATAATTACTGTAAACATAGTTCATAAATATTTCAACTAGTTGCTTTCAATACAGTTTGTGCCAGATTACAAACACAAATAGTTGTCTCTTAGCTGGCACATGAGGCCTTTTTTGCTAGTAATGAAATATTTTTGTGTGTTTATTTTTCACTAAGTTGTAAGGATCTACTTGGAAATCACCAAGTTCTAATGGATTATTATTCTCTTGTAAAGTTCGTTCATCTTAACCTCTATTAATGTTATACATTATGAGGGCTATTTTACATTAAGTTATGATGGATGCCAGTCAATGTAGCACTCTTAGTAGAAAGGGAGAGTGGTCCACAATAGCTTGAATTTCTTAATTGTATTTCAGCATTAAATTTGAACATAGAATATAGTCAGCATTGTTGCCGACCCTGGCATGATTTCTCATTTGTTTCAAGTTCATACGATATCCCTGGAAGGATTTTATACTTACTGAAATTTTGAATATACACACAAGTATTGAACTTTGATAAACTCCGTACTTTTATTCCCTGTATATCTAATATCCTCAGTTGCTAACATTTAGGCCCAGTACCATTTATCTCATTAGGACACGACATATTTATAATCCACTGTGCTCCGAGCTTCTATATGTCCGGAAATCAATACCTGGCAACTTTTGGGTCATTTTACATCTGACAATTAAGCAAACTATTCAATGGTGTAAATTGTCTTCCTGTTGAAGTTCATGGTTAAATTATGATTAGTTGTGTTTGTAGTGCACAGATGGTAGTGCCGCTGCCAGTCAGTCGAGTGCAGTGTGAACAACATTAACAGACAACACGACGACAGACATGGTATTCTGCTATCGGTTATACAATGGTAGCTACTGAGAGACCCATGGAATATACATCAAGCAATATTCACAACTCTACATTCCGTGTGCAAAAAACTCTAGCTGGTTATTCCGGTGACTTCAGACACATAATCATTTGCAGAAAGGTGAACAAATTCGGAAGGCCTCACTTTGTTCATACGCCAGAGAATGAGGAAAGGGTGTTGTGACGTGCAGAGCATGATCCTGAAACAACTATGTAAAGAACTGCTACTGCCACACTCTGGCGTGGTCAGAACTGCCTGAACAGTTACTCTATCCCAGTCATTTATGATGTGTAGAACATCATACACAACCAGACCACCATGCTAGAGTACAGTTCTGCCAATGGCTTCAACGACAGACTGCAAATCTCCAAGTAATTCTGCAGATGGGGCATCAGGTTCAATTCAGTATCAATGTGTGGGAAGGAACTCAGGGTGACAAGACTAATTAGGCAATACATTTTACCATTATCAAATAGATAAACAGATACTACGAAACACCAATTTCTGTGCAATAAACTACTAGTGCTATTAGAGAACTTTACCCTTGCTGAAAGACAACAGATGTTATTAACCTGATGAGTGCTACGCCCACCTATAAATGGGCTGACGCGGCCGGTCTACCAGTGCTACGCCCGTCTATAGATGGTGCACGAGAATTTTAATTTTTTTAAATTCCCCGGTTCACATTCGAGTGTGAATTTGATCTCTGACATGTTCTGCCATCTGTTGGGCATTATGTAGAACTAACCAACCATAGATTATAGCTTCGGTGAGTAACTTACAAAACTTTTTGTAGACATCTGTGGAGTTCATCTGTGATGTAAATCAACATGGCAGAACAACAATTTAGTTGCTCTTGCAGTGAAACAGAGCCTCCTTCTAAACTAAAGAAGAAAAACACGGTGAGTACAAAAGCTATTTTATCGCTAATTTCACGGCGGATGGATTACTTTTCTTCACCAGAGTTTCAGGTAACTGTGACAGGCTCTGAGAGCCAAGTAGTGTTTGATGACAACCCGAAGATCATTGATTTTTAGAAACTTCTGTGCCAGTGGAGTTGGTGCAGATAGTTGAACAAATCGGCATCACAAACAACCAGTAGAAAACATTTAACTATCACCACATTCCAGGTTTGGAAAGTATTTTAAAATATCAACTTATATACTTCTAAGAAGTTACATGTATTAGTTGCCTACAGATTTTAGGAAATAATATTATTTTGGGCTCTTTACTTTGTATAAATATAATACACGCATGGGCTCATAAGTGTAATTTTGTTCTCTCAAAACAATATTGAACATAAGTGTAGGATTTTCCATTTGCATTTAGATTTTTCAACAACCAACATTTATAAACATTTTAAGCTAATCACCCCGCTGCTAAGTTAAAAATTGAGGCTTCTACAATTTTTTTTACATACGAATGAAAAAACTCAGCACTGAGGTACCAAACAGTCAACTGGTAACTCAGCACTTAAAAGGTTAATGCGTAACAGGGTTCCACCCACATTTCTATGCTTCGTGCGATAGTATCTGACCAAAACGTTTCATGAGTTGAGGATCGGTCTAAGAAATCCAGTAGAATGGCTCACCCATTTACCTGACTCAAGTCCTTTGGATTTCTAGCCACGGGGAGATATGTATGCCCAATCAATGACAATATGAATTAAAGTAGCATGTGATCAAATTTGAGCGCAGCCAGGAGTGATTGCAAGAGTTTGCAATTCACTGAGCAGTAGGGCTAATCAAATCATGTGTTTAGGATATGGGGTAACCACATGGAGCAGATCCTGTTTTTAACATACGACAGATTGGCTCACATCTCCACGGGTGATTGGTTTCTTGATATAACATTATAGGAATTACTATTCTAGTTTTGACAAGGAATACAGGACACTTTTTAAACACTATGCATAAATAAACAAGACAGAGCTGACAAAATAAATTTCATACTTGCACAAAAAATTCATTATTTAATCACCCAATATTAAAATATAAAAAATGGAAAAGAACAAAATGTTGAATGAAGATGTAGAAACATGAATAAAATAATGAAAGGACAGCAGTGGAAGATTGGGCACAATGTAAACATCCTCACACAATGTCCTGTCTTTCTATTCATCATATTACATGTTCTTGTCTCATCACTTATTTGATCCTCGCTTTCCCCTAGCATAGCAAGTCCAGGTCAGGGGTTTATAATGCGATTTAAGGTCAGGTTTGAGCTCCACTCATCATTCTTGAAAACAAGGAGCACTTTGACAGTGAGGTACTGCCTCAGGCCAAATTTATGTGGGAAATTGGAGTGTGATTTGCAGATCTTAGTGAGTGGGTAGGATATAGGAATCTATATTCAGATGGCCTTCTCAGGAACCACAATGGTACATAAAAGCTAAGGGTTGTGTTTAGAAGGGCAATTGGTTTGTACCTTCAAGGAAACAGGATGGACTAAGGAGCAGTGACGAGTATGGAACACAAGTAATGTTGACAAAGCTGTTAGCATTAAACTGTGCAAAAACCGTATAAGAAAAGGAAGAGAATTAAGAAATTAACAGATAAATATTTCCCTATATACTGAAACAGTTGTTGAAACGTGGCTGAGAAGTTATATTATAGATGCGGAAATTTTCTTATGGAACGGCACTGTGGGGAGTGAACCATACCTGTGGTCCCCGTGAATATCTTGTAACGTAATCTTGAGTATTTTACATTTATGGTCACCTATGTATCAACCAATAATGGCTGCCTCTCTTTCAATTGAAAGACTTGTAAACTAAAGTTGACCCAATGCGAGCAGTCATCAGAGGCCCTAAGTAGGATTTAGCTTTTTTTGGAAGATCTTGTAGGTTATGTCTTGAGAGGGAGGAAAGGGGATAGCAATGAGTTTCGTCTCATATAGACAGTGTTTTAGCAATTTTAAATGAAATGGCGTATGGCTTTCAGTGCTGGGAGTGCCCGAGGACCAGTTCGGCTTGCCAGATGCAGGTCTTTCGATTTGATGCCCATAGGCGACCTGTGGGTCGTGATGGTGAAATGATGATGAAGACGACACATACACCCAGACCCCTTGCCAGCGAAATTAACCAATTAAGGTTAAAATTCCCAACTCTGCCGTGAATCGAACTCGGGACCCCTGTGACCAAGGGCCAGCACGCTAATCATTTAGCCATGGAGCGGACAGCAATTTTAAATAATTCTAAGGGACTCTCATCCATTTCAGGAGTGTTAAGAGATTTATCTCTTCAAGTAATTTGATGTAACAGTATCCTTTCATTCTTTTCCTTTGTTTTGACGTGTTTGCCGTGGATATCTAAAAGATGTGTCTTGACGCGGATTTTGAATGGCATTGTATGGCTCGAGCTTAGTTATAACTTTATTTATTTAGTGCGTGTGTTTTTGGTATTTTCCACTGACACAGAAATGATGAGGGTTAGGGGCTTAAACGTCCCGGTGTGAGTTGTGCGCGTGTTATGGCTGATTATCTGTATGGTTTGAGACCGTTGTTTTGTTTGTATTATGGGCCTACAATGCATTGCTCGAGTCTAGAAGTCTCGATTGTAATTGCGATCTTTTTCCGTGCAAAAATCATGTCCACATGAGATCCTAATTTGTGCGGTATGAGTAAGTATTGGCAGCAAGGACACATAACTATGAGACGTTTGGTTTGGGAGAAAACGTCTTCTTATTACAAACCTTGCACATCGGTTTATTTTCTGGACTAGGCAAAGTGCATTTGATTTACTGGCTTAAGTGGCCGATGACTGCTTGGATGTTCCTTGCTGATATGCTCCTTTGGTTATGATTTGAATGTTATGGCTCTCTGTATGTGTGCAAGTTTAACTTGGAAATGGGATGTATCAGTGGTTCAATCCTTTTCCCTGCCTTTAGGGCCTCCGTTCTCGTTGCAGGTTTCTTCTGCCATTGATTTATTTTTCACCAAGTTATGCATAGTACGCATTATTTATTTTATCTGTTTAATTAGAGGTAGCCATGGCAACCCATTCATTATGGAAGCTTAAGATATTCATGTTCTGTGCTTTCGGTGCATGATTTCTTGTTTAGACGCACATCCTCTTTTTTAAGTCAGCAATGACCTTTTTCTGTTCCTATTTGTTCTGTGGAGATCGAAGTAAAAAGAACAGAGAAGAGGGGTCTTTCTATCCTTGCACATGGGAGGAAGCTTTTGTTACCTTGATATGATATCGGTGTTTTAAGAAGAGAATGAAATACTCATACAACATTTTGGGTCTGACATATCATAAGTGTGAAGAAAAAGAGTCAAGTCAAAACATGTTATTGATGATAGAGATTAGTGCTGAGCGGAGAAAAAAGGTAACATTTCGAGATGTGACTGTACCAATGTTGAAGAGGATCTAAGAGTTTTGCAATGTGTATAAAAACATTTTAAATTTAGTTTCCTTTGACTCATGAGGGTCACCTTCTTTGTTTTGTATTGCCGCCTGTTTAATTCTAATAATCCTTTGCATTTCCTTGTGTTCTCTGTTATGATATTTTACATGATAGTCTCCTGCCTTGATGATGTTGATTTAGGGAGGCACGAATCCAGCTCCTGACCGTTCTCTATCAGTTTTGATTGGGTCTGATTTTCAGCACAATCAAGGTCTATTTGGGTCGTTTATGTTTTCATGGCATTCATTATACTTATATAAATTTACAAACAAACAAAAAAGAAAAGGGAGGTGTTGCAGGAGTATTCAATCTGGTGAAAGAAAACCTTCTAAACTATGAAAAAATTTAGGATTTGAAACATAAATTTGTAGATGTAAGGTCCACTTTAAGGGAAAGAGGCAACATGACAGTCTGGAGTGTATGGACTTGCACAGAGGTGGAATGATGCTGAATTATTTGATAAGATATCAGCTATGTGGACAATGACACAGAAAGGAACATTATCTCAATTTACTGAATGTTAACTGGCAAGGCAATGCAAATGACAGAAAGCATGACCAACAAACGGTGAATACATTGATATAGGACGGGAAGATGAATCAGAAATTGATGGCACCACCTAGAAGAGAAAATAATAGACTTTGTGCAGACAAAACCATATGAGCTCTATCGAGCAACTGAAGTGACAGATGGCATATGTGATCATGAAGCTGTGTTCGTTGTAATTAAAATAAATGTGATACAAGGTGAAGTTGTAAAAGTTGGACCATTAGATAATATAGTATATTTGATGACAGAGGCAAGGGTGTGTTCTAAAAATTTGTAATGATCAATGAAAAATCATAAATATATACAGAGCCCATGAGTTTAAAGAAATTTTTCAGGTTCTGAAAACAGGTAAGTGCCGTGGAATGTGGTAAGGAATGATAAAAACCTCCTACATTATAACAGGAAAATAAGGATATTAACAAGGAGGTGCAGGTTGGAAATAAATAGAGTTAACAACTGTTGCAGATGTAATGACATTCAAGGAACTTGTTTAGAAAATTGAATCTAGTAAAGAAGTCCGCTAAGGATTAAATTATGGCCGTCATATGAATTTTAGTAAAAATGGAAGGGTACATGTGTATTTTGAGCGGAAAAAGGTTCCAAGAAGGACATTCCAGGAATCATTAACAAACAAGGAGTATATATGTGACTATTTACAGAAGGCAGTCAGTCAGATTGTTGCTCGCAAGGATGATGTCGAGGTTGACGAGGTGATGAACACTAATGAAGTATTAAATTATACCTATGATAACAAAGACATTTACTTCAATTACAAGATTTGAAAACTGGAAATGCAGTGAGAACTGATAAGATTTTTGAGGGTTTACTATAGACTTAGTGTTAGGATATAGCACCAGAACTGAAGTATGTATTCGGTTACTGTTTCCACAAAAAGCTATACCAAATGAATGGACAGTTCCTATAGTACCACCTGTGTACAAAGAGAAAGGTGATACACTTAAACCGATAATTACAGGCCAGTCCGCTTAACATATGTTGCAGGTAAACTCTGTGAAAACATTCTTTCTGCTTAAATTACACTTTTTTGTGAAACTACCAATTGGTTTGATAGAAGGCAGTTTGATTTTAAGAAAGGTTATTCCAGTGAGGCTTGACTTGTTGGATTGTAGCTAGATACAGGAGATAGATTCAGGAGATCAAATGGACTGAATTGCTAGTAATATGTCCAACACTTCAATCATTATAATTATGACGAACATTTATATTTTGGACTATGGTAAGCAAATGAGAACTAGAAATGTGTGTCAATTAAATGACTGTCATTCTATCCTTCCCGTACTTGAACTCCATTACAGTTTCCTATGATATTAGTGGGGCACTTGTAGGCAAGTAAACATTCCTGCGGCAAATACAAAATTTCTCAAAGAACATGGCGATTTTTTAGATATAACGATCACGCGCACCAATAATACTTTCGATTTTCAAATCTACAGAAAACCCACACAATCTCCTATAACCATAAATAATTCCTCTTTACATCCTAAATCTCAAAAACAAGCGTCATTCTATAATTTAATACACAGAGCCTTAAAAATCCCACTCTCCCCTAACAACTTAAAAATAGAATTAAACTACATAAGGAACTTGGCTAAGCTTAATGGGTTCAAGGTTGAAATGATTAATCAGTTAATCAATAAAGTTAAACATAAACTATCTACGAATCTCATTCCGGATAAACCTAAAAAAAACTAGTTTCGCTACGTTTACATACAATAACCCAGCCATCCACCAGATTGCCAACACACTGAAGAAATACGACACTAGTATTGCTTTCAGAACATTAAATACAAATCAAAGTATATTTTTTAATCATAATAAAGTCAATTATAAAAACAGCCGTTTTTTGAGATCTGGTATTTATAGACTTACTTGTGCTCAGTGTGGATTTAGTTATGTTGGACAGACTGGGCGCAGCTTTTATACGAGATATATGGAGCATTACAATGCCTCAAAACACAACAAATATTCAGCGATGAGCTCACATGAGTGAAACAGGACATCAGTTTACATCAATTGATAAAGATCTCACTATTCTAAAATGCATAGGCAAAGGAAAACTTATGAATGAATTAGAAAATCTTTACATCTTTTTAGACCAAGCCTATAACAAAGACCATAATCTTAACGATACCACGGAAACAAAAAATCCTTTATATGAGCTAACTCCAAAGTTATTAGGCATGGTGAATTCAAAACATAATACAATCCCGCAAACTTTTAGAACTTCTTGTTCTAAAGCTTCCACCACCTCGTCAAATGATAGGCCCGCCCATCTTGCTCCTAACAGCCCTCCAATAACAACACATGCGCGCAAGGATCCACCCACCATTACCCTCCCTCCATGTCCTTCACTGCCTCAGCCACACCGTTATAATACTAGAAGTCGAAAGCCCAGTCAAGCTAGCGTTGCTGAAACAACCTGACGTACTTAATACGCACCGTACGAGTAAGTACCGCCTTAGGCATTTTTGACGTACAGGATGTCTCTTGTACAGTACGGTATTATTCACCAACTTTCTTCTACATTTTGTTTCAGAATATCCTGATCATTTCTTCCAACTTATGTTTCAAGGGAATTATAACATCAACTTGACTGTCTTTTAGATCCAATCGACTTCCATAATTACTGAACTTCGCTAGCTTTGACATACGTTTTATTATTAGCAACGCCTCTACAAGAGTTCCATTTTCTTTGCGACTTTCAGATATACCAACCATATACATTTTAACATGTTTATTATGTTCATACTTCCGTTTTAAATAACTGACAGTGATTTTACCATCTTGGATTCAAACTTTGGGAATTGATGAAACATCCCCCTTTGATTATTGTGTTTACACTCAAGGCCATCACAGTCTTAATGATATTATAACAAAAAGGATCCATTTTAGTTTTTAAACTCTCAACATTTCATGTTCAACCACGTTTTAATCTTCAAAACTGTTAATTTACTTTCTTTTAACATACTTTGGTGCATTAACGTTGTTTTAGATGTTATTGTATAATGTTTTACGAAATCATTTTTCAACTTTTTAACCTATAATTTATAAGATTGGAATGACTCCATATGTATTATTTTTAAGATTGATATAGGCTGATGATGCCTGTAAGGAGGGTGAAACATGTACCATTGACTTTTATGTATTATGTATAAAACATTTTGACCATACGAAATAGTGGATCATATTGTATTGTATTGAACAGGTGGACTTATAATATTGTAATAATATTTGAGACGAACATGGCGACGCCATCTAGCACTGATCACTGGAACTGAAGCATGTTGGTGGTTCCCATCTACTACCGTGTGAGTCTGTTCTATGCTAAGGCTGCGTCTGTCTCTTTCTGGAGCTCATGGTGTAGTATTGTGCTCACAAATGGCGCGCTCCTCAAGCTTTAATATGAAGCTTGGATTTTTCAGATTTCATCCATATGGAGTGGGATAAAATTAAAACATTTAGAATACTCAACATTATCTTCTAACAAGGGAAGTAAAATTCGTTACCAAGGATACTCACAAGCGGTAAATCTTTTTCAATTTGCTTTATGTACAATAGGACAGAAAAGGCCAAGGAGTGGGAAGGGAGTGGCCATGGACTTATTTGAGGTACAGCACCATACATTTTCCTGGTGTCAAAATGGATTACCATAGAAAACTATCTTCAGGGCAGTACAAATCCACTATCTCCCAGCTCACAGCTGCATGCCCTTAAATGCACAGCCAACTCGCCTGGTGCAGATGAGTTACGTGAGACCCAGCTGTAGAATTTTCCTGAATGAATATTATTATTTTTCGTAAACATTCTGTATATTTTCACCTTTTTTGATAATTTGGGTCACTGTACATTTCCAACTGTAATCCATGCGACAGCAGTCACCTTCATTTGTTTGCATGCAAATTGGTAATATACATTTAAGACTACTGCAATTTTAAGACTCCATGGCTAAACCTCCTTTTTGGCGATAAGATTCTGTCGTTGAATGAAAAGCAATTTTGTTGTTGCGTTGTTCTAAGAAGGCTAATAATTTCTTTGGTTTCTTGTAGAGAAATGTGTTCTTTAAAAAGATTATTGATAATTTTTCATGGATTCATCTGTGCACATGTTAGTGATGTCAAAGGATATCATACGTCTGCTCTCTGTTATTTTAAGTTAATTTCATTCATGTCATCATTTTTATCATTTTTACAGGTATGTTTAGAGTGTTATAATTTATATTGTAATTGCAGTGTGTCTGAGACACTGAAATGATCTTTTTACATTTAACTAACTTGACACTAAAAAGTATGGATTTATCCTTAACAAATTATTCAGCCAGTCAGGCAAATTACGAAGCCAAAGTTATGAACATTGACAAATCAATTACATTTATTAAGAAATGTCTAGAGTTAAAGCTCATTCCTAAGTGCGTACCCATAAGAGCTAAACCCACAAATCCGGCTAAAATATCAATACCTCAATCCCAATTATTATGTATCAGAAACTGAATTAAGTTCACGAACATAAAGAAACAGGAAATAACGAACAAATTCTACACATTCATTTAAACCGAAGCACCTTCTGCCACCATACACAATGGACATCCTACTCTAACTTTTTACACAATTACATTAAAAACGAAGCACTCAGGAAACAGAAGGTCATTGACAATAAAATACATGACCTAAACATTACACAGAAATATCCAGAAAACAATAACCACAACAAACTCTCTAATTTTCACCGTAGATTAATTAACAGATCAGACACTACCTTAACAAGAATGAAATAAATCTGGTAGAGAAAGGACTCTAATTCAATTGCCAGGAATGTCATAACAAAATCAACATAAAACAGCTCGTCACCAACGTAGAAATTGCTTGCTAAAAATATTGTCTCCACAAAGGGAAATAATAAAAAACATAGCCACCAACGAAGCTCTAAAAATAATCGCACAAGAAAATTCCACCAAATAACCGAGTTGTGCGACTCAATGCTCGGCATTAAAGACAGTTAAGAACAAAATTAAAAATGATAACCTTGTAGTCATGAAAGCAGATAAAGGTAACACAACAGTCATAACGAAGAAAGATGAATACATTGAAAAAACAATAGAATTCATCAACAACAACAGAATTCAAGAACTACGTGACCCTACAGATAAGTTTCGAAACGGATTTTATTTTCACAAAACAAGAAAATGAAAGCCTTACCATCAAAAATCCTGAACTCCCCACACTGAGAACCCTCCCCAATATATACACAATCATGTCCCATTAGACCAATAGTAAATTTTTGAAGATGTGCCAAGTTTCAATTTAAACTAACAACTCAACCAAACTCTGAAAGAGAATATTTCACTTAAAGAAGACAGTTAGATTAAAAATAGCCTAGAACTATTAAAAGAACTAAATAAACTTAAAATAACAGAGAGCACATGTATGATATCCTCTGACATCACTAACATGTACACCAACATACCAATACATGAATCCATTAAAATAATTCAAAATGTTCTCAAAGAGACCATTTTTCGACAAGAAAGCAAAGAAATTATTAGCCTCCTTAGAACAACACTACACTTAAATTGCTTTGTATTCAATGACAAAATCTATTACCAAACAAGGGTTAGCCATGGGCTCACCATTATCAGGTATATTAGCATACACTTTTCGGAATAACTTTGAAAATATCTTCTTAATGGGCCAGCATTCAAAAGAAATCTTACACAGGAGCAGATACGTAGATGATGTCAAATGCATGTATAATAACGTCATAAATAATGCACACTAGTTATTAAACACACTAAATTCTTTACACAAGTTCATCAGGTTCACAATGGAGCCAGAAACTAACAAGAAAATAAGCTATTTATATATACCAATCAGCAGGAATAATGACAACCTATCTTACAACATATACAGAAAGCCCACTCGGATGTTGCACACTACTGACGAGTCGAACCACCCATACACACACAAAATAGCACGACTCAATACAATGATACACAGAGCTATTTCCATACAAATGAGCACAACAGATTTCAATGAAGAGATACAAATCATTAAACAAATTGCAAAAGAAAACAACCACCTTCCAGGCAGAGTAGATAAACCATTGAATATTTAAAGAAATCCCCAGGAAACAACCACACATGACAAAGAAAAATACATGGTTCTCAACTACGTTAACAAGAACACATACAAAGTAGCTAATATTTTCATGAAACAAGGTTTAAAAGTAGCATTTAAAATGAACAATACACTACAGACACACATCAGCAAGTCCAACCTAAATCAAAAAGACCCTTACTCAAAGTCAGGAGATCATGAATGCAAGTGCCAAGAACCTAACAACAATACCACATATATAGGTCAAACAAAACATAATTTTCACATGAGATACAAAGAACACAAACGCGATCAAGACATAATCGGCATTCACCATTCAGGAGCACATTACGACTGTTCACACTATTTCATAGACATAACACAGATCTAAAAGTTTTACACATTGAAAATAAAAGTAAATCTTTGAATATAAATGAAGCAATTGAAATTCACATCGCAATAAATGCTAATGTACTCAACCTAAATGACCATACACACTTAAAAAATCCCTCCCCCCCCCCCCTCTTCGCTCTACTCACATAACAACCGGACAACACTTACTCATTAAACTAGCTTTTATCTTAAAATAACATCTAACAAATATTCTCTATATCAATTCCTTACTTTATTTACCTTAAATCATTAACTTGCATTTATCCATATTGGTACATAAAAGTACAGTATAACACGAAGTAGGTTAATAACCTTATCTCCCCTCTCCAGTTTTGAAAGAAGGTTCCACAGCGGTCCACTCGCTCCGCCCTATTTCCCCTCCCTTTTCCATGGTACAGTATACTAGATTTTAACATCCAATACATGGGATCCACATCGCTCAATACTTCCATGCTTCCCCTCTCCTCTCCGAAAGCATTGTGCTATGCCCAAAACTTTCCATTTGCCTTTCCATGACCACAGTCCTGACATAGTGTTTGGTGGCAATAGACTTAGCATCGACAGTCTAGATAAGTACAGAAGTTTTTCATTATATTAAGGTGTATGGTACAGAGTTACAGCAATGAAATTTTGTGCACATGAGACACTGGTGTTATTTTATATGAAAAACAGCATTACCATCATGTTAAGAAATAATATGAAATTTTTTCAAAATTCAAAATGGTGGTTGTTAAACAAGGCTGCAGCGTTTTAGTGATAACTCTTGTAATTTTCAACATTTTAAGGTTATGTTTATTTTATTTCATTGCAAACATATCCCTCTAGAAAAGCAAGTACTTTCAGCAACATATCTTATCAAATAATATTTTCACTTTTGTATTGAAAAGAAAATGTCAAAATTTTACAATATTTTTCCTGAATTTTACTCTTTTAAAAGAAATTATCTTAGAGAGAGAGACATGAATTTACATCATTTTGTAGATATAGTAAGCATAAATATTCACACAAAATTTCATTACTGTACGTCAATTACTTTTTGAGGTATCATTAAAAAGGTCCTCAAAAACACAACTCTGAGAAAAAAGGGGTTAAAAATCTTACATACCATTAACCTGGCTACTGATGTTAAAATGCCCCTGCAGCATAAATTGCGCTGTTGTGCCTTCTACTTCTGATTTCTGTGCGGTTTCTTCCAACCTTGCTTTTCCTTGCCTATTTTGTCGCTTGACATTTCTTTCCTCTGCTGTCGCTACTCTTGTTTCATCTTCTTCACATAGAGCAAGTTCACAAAATGTTCCATGTTCTACCCCTAATGCTTTCATAACAAGCAGCCTACTCTTCATGCCATCATTGAATGTGATAGTTGCATCATTTGTCACATCTTGACAGCAGTTCAGTTGCAACTAACCTTTTAAATACAGGTTTGATTGCCTCCATTACTGCAGGTGGTAAGGTATTCTTATGTGTATTAAATTAAACGAAATGGAAGAGCACGCACGGGCATAGCAGTGTGGCACTCCACACTGTCAGGA
Organism: Anabrus simplex; assembly: GCF_040414725.1. Taxonomy (NCBI): domain Eukaryota; kingdom Metazoa; phylum Arthropoda; class Insecta; order Orthoptera; family Tettigoniidae; genus Anabrus; species Anabrus simplex. The sequence goes on from NC_090267.1 coordinate 13,843,513, forward strand.
TGAAAATCGGGTGCAGGGCTTTGCCTTTTAAATCATAACTCAAAAAATATGGCGCATTATAACATTTTTTTCACCAAAATGTCCCTAAAGGCTGGGAGCATAAAATAAAAAATATTTTGAAAAATTGATGTTTTGAAGGTCATAAGCTGTAATACTTGTAAATCTATTTTTTGCCATAACTTGTTCATGTTATCACTAAAGTTTCTATCATTGACAAGATGATGCAACACAAACAATATTATACATATTATGACCTTTGAATGATGTGGTGGTCGTATGTTAAGGAATCATTGAAAGTAATAAGTTATTTTAAACAGATTTAAGCAAATAGCACAGAAGTAATGTGAATCGCCGGTATATGGCTAGTTTTAGATGTTCATCGTATACGAAAGCCAATACAACTCGCAAATTTATGGTGGATCTTACGGTTGGAAATAGGAAAATCAAGATCAGAACCCCGTGGTGTACAGAAAATTGAGTGAAGGATATTTCTGATACAAGCAGATGTCGATAAGGAGCAATTAAATCAACAACTGAGAAGATGATTTTAAAAGAGATAACTTGAATAATCTAAGGGGTCAGTTGTGTTAATTTAGTGAAATGTTGTCCGGCCGCTCATATGATAGAATTTCCTTGTCGTCAGTAACTATTATAGTTAGGTGCGATCTCGTACGTTCGTTGCTCCTGCACTGATGGAAATAATCGTGGAAGTGAATTGTAAGATAGTCTTGAGTGCTACAGGTAAGTTTCCGGTAACATGTGTGTGTAATATAATTAGTGCTGTGATTCTTTATTGTGAATAGTTCCGTAAAGTGTTATTATATAATTATTCGGTAGGAATTATGTGATGTGATGAAATTAAGGCTTTTCGGTTGCTTTGCTTGTTTATTCAATTAATGTTGTTTGATGCGGTGCATATTATGATGGTATGAGGCGAGTGTAGAATTGTCTGAAGTTATTATTTGGTGCGAGATGATTAATAAATGAGATTTATTGAATTGTTTATTACAGTGTTAGATTGATTCTTTGAGACGATTAATGTGATGGGATGGTGTTATTGGAAGGATGTGTCTTGCTGCGTATGTAGAGTAATGGATAAACGAGCGATATATTTAATGCTGGAATTGTAAGCGTTTTCGAAGAGATTTCTGATGATGGCGTATGAATTGTCATGGTTCGAGTTTGGACATATCATAAATAGGGGAACAGACGAGCGGATTTGTAGGTAGGATCTTCGATAAGTATTACACCTGAATTGTAGATAGAATTGTTACCAATGTCACCTGTGATTGTGAATTAGTGTCTGTAGTACTGCTTGAGGTAGTTATTTATGCATTAGCATCATTTTCAGCATTATCAAGAGGAGTTGATGCAGTGCTGACTTCCCGCCATTGGATTATTTTATCATGTCAGTAGTTAGTAGTTGATTTCAGGTGCAGCTATGTGGAACATCCAGGTGTACGACGGCATATGATCATTTAGTTACTGAATAGTTATATTATGATGGTTCATTAGAGACAATTCTATATTTCATTGAAGGACTGTTAGGAAATTCAAGTTGTCAATAGCTAGTTAGATATTTTGAGAATGAAACAGATAGAACAGGAAAGACAAGATGCAGATATAAATGAATTATAGTTCAATGGACAAACAAGTTAAAAAAGAGGTGAAAGACTCAATTAACTAATTTCCAAAGTATTTAATAATTTTATTTAAATGAAGTATTGAAAGGTGTAATGAGTTATTGTGATATTTGAATTTAATGTTGGACAATTCTTTCAAGAAGGACTTTGATTGAACAGAGTGCGATAGGGTTTGCATAGCACTATCTTCCAAATGTGTTGCTTGTTCAGATCATTAAAATTATATTTAATTTAGATTGTTTATTAAAATTTAATGCCCTTCCAAATTTTTATTGTAGTTATCATTTCTTGTCTGATATATATATATAAGAACCTAGAGTAATGAGATGTGAGGTAGAATCATTAGTTTCTGATTAATTATTGAGGATATAACTGCTTTCTCGTCGAAGGACCATGCCCTTGAGTGGAGGCTTGCGTAAACCACCAAATTCTAGTCGAGGCCTATTGAAGAAGATCATTATTTCGAATCCTACGCGTCCACGAACAGTCATAATATATAAGTATGTTTTAAGTGATTTGATAGATTCTGAGAATGTTCTTGTAGAATGAAACATGTCATTCTTTGTATAATAATATGTATTTGTACAAGAATTTATGATATTTTCGATCAGCACGCATCAGTAGATGTTGTCACTCATTGAGCTCTAAGACATGGCTTCTCACGGCAAACATGTGCTTGACGAAATTTATGATATATTATAAGTTTATGTGCAAATGAACATATTATTGCCATATGATTTTGAAACAACTTCTTACATTTCATTATGATTGGAGTTCGTTTTACGGCCCAGCGCGTGTTTCCCCGTATTTCATATTAGCATGAATACGTAAGATTGTCTACATATTAGTAAAGTTGTCTGTTTAGAAGACTGTATTTTCTCTTTATCAGAAGTCATTTGTGGTAAATGGAACAATAATTTTACATTTGAGTAACTTTTGACAAAATTTATCAATTAAAATAAAATTTCATAAAAGCTCCCGTATTCATTATTGTAATTATTACTATTATTATTGAAAATATTATTTTTATATCGTACTCATTGTTGTTGTTTTGTAATTGCAGTGCACATTTTATATTAGCAAAATAGGGCAAATATAACAGTATTTCAGAAAACTGCACTTGCTTAGTTAACTGTCAGACTTTTTTTTCCATTCGCAGATGATGGTATAATATATAAACAATTTTAAAATCTCAAGTGATAGTTGACATGATACAAACAGCGTTTTTCAAAATTAGATGCTCAGAACAAACACAAAGAAAAATCAATCATGCAAATATCTCCTAGAGGTACAGAGATATAATGTTTTAAAAATCCTTAGAAATGCCCAGTCCAGAATGTTTGTTAGGGATATTAAGGCCCAGACTGGAATGGGTTAAGAAAGAAGCCATACTTTTCAGTGTTGACATAGTTAAATGTGAAAAGAACTTTTCAGTCTGTCAAACACACTGCATTTTCAATATAAATAATAACATTATGCATATACCTGGGATTTTCTTGAAAACAGTGCAATTTGGTATTCTTCAGCCTTCATTTAATTCTGTGAATTTAAATGATCATAATGATGATTATGATGAGTACTCTACTTTTATTGTTGTTGTGAAATATTTGTGTACTACACAGTATTTCTTTCCTATGATATATGTATATATTTACAGAATACACTATTTTAATTCTGTTGATATTTTTCATATTTCTGTGAAGAAAGTAACACAAAGGCTAGGGGTGGAGGTTCAGGGTCTGAGGGCAAGAGTGGACATTAAGGAGTACAGGCAGTAAAGCAGTAAGAGAGTTTCAGGGATATTCATGCCACAATTTGAACAGAATGAGTAAAAAGGTGCAAACATACCTTGACATACACTTCCCTCTGTGTGCATGGACTACATACAGATGATTACTGACCATTTCTGAAGACAGCGAGGTTTGTTCTGTAAGTTTCAAAAATCTAACCAACAGATGACTTGAACTACCTGCACTTCATTTTTTTTTCATAGATGGTAAGTTCCTCCGTGTGTTATTTGTTTACAAATATGGCATGAGCCTGTAGTGTTGTTGATGATGTTGTTCATGATTTGCTTGAGAATATTGATGCTGAGATTCACAATGAAAGTGTGCAGACAGAAAATAATTCATCTAGAAGTGATATAGAGAAGGGGAATCTTATTCAATTTCCGTGAGGCAAGCAGCAATATGTACTAACATACTGTATAAATGGTATCCGGCTATGACAGCAGAGGAGAACTTTAGAAAGCGGATATTAGTTGTCACTGGACAGAAAATAATTCATGTAGAAGTGATATGGAGAAAGGGGAATCTTATTCAATTTCCGTGAGGCAAGCAGCAATATGTACTAACATACTGTATAAATGGTATCCGGCTATGACAGCAGAGGAAAACTTTAGAAAGCGGATATTAGTTGTCACTGGAATACCGACTGGAGGTTGATCGGGTATGTAAGACAATGAAGTGGGTATGTAGGAAACCAGAAGAGAGATATGGCGATCTAACTGGGTGGGTATGAGAGAGGATGATGATGACTGTCATTTAAAAGGGCCTAACATCTAGGTCATTGGCTACTAATGGTATGACATGAGACAAAGCGTAATGTAATAATTCAAAATCGAAATTTACCACTTACTAGAATTTAAAAGATTATGAAGAAAACAATGAGGAATTAAAAATAATAATTGGATCTAATTTGTAATGCCTTATTTTCATATAACATTATTTGAAAGTAAATTACAAAGTATTAAAAATGGAACAATAAATAATAAAGAAAATAATAAGTTATATTCAAAGTAAATTTTCAAAACAACACTAAAAATACAGAATTATAGATAAAATTAGCATTAAAAAATTAAAACAAGGTTAACAAAATTGAAAACAAATAGAAACTTCCAGTTCAAAGATGATAAAAAAGGCCCCTATTCCCCGTTACATGGACGACGAGGTCTACTGATCTGCTGGCTGCTGCTCAACTCGTAAAATGAGATAAATTGTTCTATGATGTTTTAGACTATGGCGTAGATTGGACAAAGTCCATGCACTCTGTAAGGATGTGTACTACGATCAGATGACCACTGCAAGTACAAACAAGATGACATAACACAACTGCCTCAATCTGTAAGACCCAGACGGAAGTTTTCTATACCTTTGAAGTTCATTTGGAATTTGGGTGGCCCATCACTTCATCTCCCTACGGGATATAACCAAATGCCTCAGCTCAGAATGAATATCACTTGCTGGAATCTTGTATGGCAACAGGAGCAGTGAGACTGCCTCCTTGGCGGCTGAATCAGCTAAATTGTTTCCCACTATACCTATGCAGCTTTGGAGCCATGAAAATGTGATTCTGGTGGTTGCAACCCAACACCCAGCCAACAGGTCTTGAATCCCCTGCACTAAAGTATGCCGCAGGAAACATCTACCAATATAATTTACCAATCTCAAGCGGTCCATAAACAGAAGAAAGTGGCACTATTCAAAGGACAGCGCATACCCCACAACTTCAATGATAGCATGGATGTCTGCTGTGTGCACACTATAGGTTTCCGGTAGAGGAAGAAAGGAAACTCTTATCAACAATTAATGTACATCCTACTTTTGCTTCTCCCCTCGAACCATTTGTGCAAATAACTACTGAACCTGGATGCCTCTCATATATGGAGGTGCCTATGTTCACTTTTGGGCCAGAGTGCAGATCCAGGATGATTTCAAGTCATCCCATTAACCATGGATGTACCTTACTTCAATGTCGAACAAACAAGGAACTGAAGGTACATCAAACAATCTGTAACTGCTATCCAAACCTATACCAACCAGCTGTGTTGCCCTTGAATAACCAGCATACCACCGATATTTTCCATTGTGGATTACACAGGGACAGCTTGGGACATCTATTGGAAATTCTCAGCATAGGACAATAGTGCTTGTTGGCACCTAAAGTTTAGAAACAACATACAAAATTCAGCGAGCAGGCTTGCAATGGTGCTTGTTCGGAATGCTTCTGTAGCCAATCTTACTCCGCACTGGTGCTGCTTTTCAGTTAACGACGATGCTTTGCATTACCAATCCATTTCTTGCATTGCCGGAGTCTAACCTGGATAGAATATGTGGCCTATAAAATTGTAGGAGCACGGTGTGGGTAGCCCCATACATAGCGTCACTAACAGGATTCATTTTACATCACACCAACACAGAGAGGTCTTATGGTAATGAAGGGATAGGAAAGACCTACGAGTGGGAAGGATGTGGCCATGGCCATAAATAAGGTAAAGCCGCAGGATTTGCCAGGTATTAAAACGGGTACAAACGGAAAACCATCTTCAGAGTTGCTGACAGTGGGATTCGAACATACTTTCCCCCAGATGCAAGCTCACAGCCAGTGTCGCAAAGAACAATATTGCCAAGGGCGTGGCCTCTTCATCCGCCAATCTCAATATCCGACACTGAAAATAAGCTGGGTGACTTCATCAGCTAGAGGCTCATGGGGAAGACCAGCGGCCACTGGTCAGACACCACTGCGAGTGCAATCATTAATCGCTACATTGCTGTGGTCTCAAGGGGTGTGGAAACTACTAGTTCACGGTCTGAGATTTTCATATCTGGAGGCTTAAACAAGCTTTGAGTTACGGACATATCTCGAAGAGCCAACCTTGTGTATATCAGGTTTCGGACAAGAGTTGGTGTGGTTCAGTTCACTCAGTGAATGGACACAGTATTAGCGAACAAGAACAAAGGGTGCAACAGTTACGGGTGAGCTAAGTGTGAGCTACCTCAGTTAGTGGCCGAGTGTCAGTACAGCCTAGGTTGAGAGCACAGCAGTCTGTTTGAATGTGTCTGTAGGAGCCGAGGACTCGCTCAGTACTCCTGACGACGTGTTAATGCGTCTCTTGGGCCAACTGTTGGAAGGACACATCAAGCATTCTGGTACAATGTGGAAGATAAGTTGGAATGTAAGAATGGGACTGTGAACGGAGTTCAAAGGACCTGAGTTCCCTTAAAAATTGTTTTATTAATAATGTTACTTAAAAACATTTAAAATCATTAGAAGAAAGGTGGTTGGTGTGGGATTATGAAAGGAAGACTGAGATTAAAGTTAACCAAATTTGGTTGAAAAGCAAAATTAAATTTCTGCATACCAAAAAAAGCCCAGCTAAACAAATATTATATAACATGCATCTTGAAATACCTAAATAAATTTCTGGTCTAAAATGGAATATACTGATAAGTAACATAGAACAGTCGATGTACTACATTCTTAGGGCCAAGCAGGATTGTTTGACAGAATACTTAGTTACAGTAAACTGAATATATTAAGGATCCACCTTTTCAATTCAATGACAATTTACTGATTTCAGTTAGATCATATGTCATTTATACAAGATGGGAATTAGATTCGACACCCATTGCGCGTCATTATCAGCCAATGAATCGATTGACCAAATCACAACTAATCAAAAAACAAAATATAAAACACATGACAACCACCTACACAGACAAATGTTAAATAGTAACAAGTAAAATTCTATAAAATGTGACAAGGTAACTCGGTTGTTAGAATTGATACAAAAGAAAATAGTACAGCTTGAGGCGTATAGATCTTTACACCTTATCATCTATGATCTAACAAAAGACAGATAAACAAGAAGGGTAGACTAAGGAAGGGACATAATCATTACTGGCCGAAGAATCTTAATAATAAAGAAATATTGAAGATGGTAAAAGAAGGAGAGCAGTTCATTGCCATCGGCAGCGACATGCTACAACATGCAGGAGTCCACCACACAACTGTCTTGACGTGCTGTCTCATGAAAGGAGAACACAATGAAATACCTACAGATGTACTTCTCAAAAATGGAGAATTTATGTTTGTTATATATACAACATTATTCAAAATTAAGTACTTTACAAATCATAGATTTAAAATATGATGCATTATTTGGAATAATATTGTATGTACACAAACTAACAGAATAGTATAGTATATGATTTCACTAAAAATATTAGAATTAACTTACTTAGTAACAGTTAAATACTAATCACTACAAATTAATCAGGAATGATACTTATGAAAGATGTACTTGCTCCTCCAAGCCAGACTGGTTCCTCCTTTATATCTCTGTTCTGGTCCATTTCCAATGCAACTGAAATATTCATATGAGCAAGAGAAGTAAGGGATTCCCACTCACTTTCTACTGAAACAAGTAACAGAAAATACATAATAATTCTATTGTCATGGTTATTAGTTAGTAGACTTATGGAGTAAACAAGCAAACAAGCAAGCAGGCCTGTAGCTCTCAATGATGGACAATTTATCTATTATATCAGCACAATCCCATGTCTTGAATTGAATCCAACTTGCAGGGACAAGGATTTTATTCAAAATATTCCATGTCCAATGCATGAGACTGAACCCTGGGCAACTTGGTAAGAAATCATTGTCAATGCCAATGCCACTACGTTATCAGTTGATCCTCCAGGTCTGTAGAGTGCTTTGATATAGATCTCCATGTCACCACATCATATGCTACCCTCCAGGTCTGTAGACTGGTTTGATATAGATCTCCATGTCACAGTATCCTGAGCTGAACCCCTCATTGCTACATAGCAATGGAATCCTCTGTCTACTCTAACGTGTACCAATGCTCTACCAAATACCTACTACATACACTTGTCTCTGAAATCAGCAGAACAAATACAATCAATTTCCTGAGGTCAACTTAGATCTAACCTTCCTCCTCTTATCAAACATCTTAGTGACCTGAAATATCTGTCTGAATTTCAACACAGTTTGGTAACACCAGATTTCAGATGCATCTACTTGCTTTATTTTGTTCTTTGTCACTTATCCTTGTCTCTCTTCCAGACAGTGAATACTCCACACCAATGTGTTCAAAAAGTCTTTATGATTCAAGTAGATTTTGCACTGAGCACTGGTTATCTACTATTACTATAGTAAAGCACTTCAAGAGTGGGTACCAGCTCCAAGTATTAACAGTGTCCAAACACAGTTTGTGTGTTTGTGTTTAAAAGAACACCAGGGGCTCTTGATGTCATCCCTTCGGGTACTCATAGTTAACATCAAAAGGGAAGTTATGAAGATGTATAAGAGATCACAAAAACAAAGGAACAGAGTAACAGAACATAAGAACACATAAGCTTGTAAACCCACTCGTGAATAACACAAAGGTGTATCATTTGTGGAAAAGAACTGCAAATGAACAAATCTTGAAGAATGGGTCTTACTGAACAAATGGTCTTGGAATGAGGCCTGGAAAGAGATATGATTTCTGAAAAAATGGATTAACTTGGTCTACAGAAAGAATAGAAATTATGTTTTTAATTTACTAAAGGTTGAAACGACTGTGAGAAATGGACAGTAGAGGTAATGTCCATGAACTACACAGGCAACTGAGAATGCACAAGAACAAATGTGCAGCGCTGAATCAGTTCAAGGAACACACTAATAAGTGACTCAATGAGCAATAGAATAGCTTATTTACTTACGATAAGTGCTTTAATATCATTTGTGAATAATTTGGAAAGTGGCATAAATATGAAACAAAACAGAACCCCACAGTCTGACCTTTATTTCCTAGCTACAAGATTTACTCACTGTTCATGGATACTGAGACTGTGGTGGTCACCTACTGTATTGTACGTGATAGATGGACACCCTACTGCTGAATCGGTCGACTTCGGTTATCTTCGAGATTCGTATTGGCAACCTTTGAAACACAAACTAAGAATCACGTATGATCTCTGTGTGACATCTGGCGTACACTTTACGTACTCGTACTGTTGTTGTTTACACAGCAAAGCCAAACTATAGAATTCATGCTAGGAACACGTTTTGCATTGAGAAATGTTATAAAGTATTATATATTGCGTGTGTGACACAGTTGTTGGCATAAGATAATAAAGGGGTTTAGAAAATTCATATTGATCGATCATATTATCGATTCAATTCAGATTTCATTTCCATTCAGTTGGCAGTATTATCGGAACCAGCAGTGCTCCCTCCTTACTCCTCATCCTAGTAAAAAAATCTATCACTAAAAAGTGTGCACACAATACATTTGTTGTGCGAAGAAAGAAGGGACTTCCCTTGCCATCGAAAAACTGACTACAATACTTAGTTTACCTACCATGTATAGAGGATTCCCCATGCTATGGGAAAAATAACAATTCTGATAAGCATATGACAGAAGAATAAAAACTGGATGGTTTACACTGTGGATAACTACTTATACAATCATATAAATTAATACCTTCAAGAAAACAATCCTTTAAACACAACAAATAAGTGTTACATCACCACAGATAATAATGTTTAATACATCGGAGACAGACGTTCATCTTATTAGGTTGTGTCGAGCACATCTAGTATATATGATTACAGTGCAGTATTACATACTACCTTATAACATGTCAGCATGTAGAAGTAAGTGCCATTCTGGCAGCCTTAATTCCGTAAATTAGAATTTCTGCACATTATAGCTCAGCTGATTCAATGTGTTAAGAGTTTGTAAGTGAGAAAAACCACAATTTTTAATAGAATGTACCATAGTTTTTTATTTTTTTACAAGTTGGTTTATGTTGCACTGACACAGATAAGTCTAATCAAGAAGTTAATATAAAGGACCATCTAATCGATACTTTATTTTTTAAAAACTTGATTATACTCATCGAGACAGTCATGAAATGGACGACTTGTAATACGGATAAGTCTTACGGCGATGGACAGAAAAGGGCTAGGAGTAGGAAGGAAGTAGCCGTGGCTTAATTACGGTACAGCCACATCATTTACCTGGTGTGAAAATGGGAAACAATAGAAAACCATCTTCAGAGCTTCCGACAGTGGAGTTCGAACCAACTATCTCTGGAATACTGAATACTGGTTGCACTTAAGCGACTTCAGCTATCGAACTGTCCAGTTCCATGGCTAAATTGTTAGCGTGCTGGCCTTTGGTCACAGGGGTCCTGGGTTCAATTACCGGCAGGGTCAGGAATTTTAACCATCATTGGTAAATTTCTCTGGCACGGGGGCTGGGTGCATGTGTCGTCTTCATCATCATTTCATCCTCATTATGATGCGCAGGACGCCTAAGGGCGTCAAATCGAAAGACCTACACCTTGCCAGCCGAACATGTCCTTGGACACTCCAGGCACTAAAAGCCATACGCCACTTCATTTCAGCTATCGAGCTCCGCGCAAAACAATAGAGAAATAACTTCATAACTGCTGGATCTGCCAGCGCAGGCACCGTGACTGTGGGATGTGAGTCTGTGAAGGCACTGGGAGGGTAAGTTACACAGTAACAGCAGATAATTTGAAAGGAGATTGGCGACCTAATATCTTTTGCTGTTTGACACAACGTACAAAATTATATACATCAAGCATAGCAAAACAAGGGGCAACTAAATGTGATAAAACTTTCTAAAAAAGAGGTTTACAGCATGTCAAACATGATGTATAAAGACCATGACCATGGCCAATAACAAGAACATGACAGATTATGAGAAACGTCTGGCTAGTAACCAAAGAATTGATCTGGAGTGGTTAAGGCCGGCTAGTGGCAAGACCATTGATCTGGATTTGTTATGTCTGGCTAGTAGAGACCATTTGGCTGGGGGAAAACAAAAGGGTCTTGGGGCATAAGCCCCCAAGTCAGGGCAGCAAAGCAGCCAGCAGGCCTCTAGTGTCCCTTACAACAGTAATTACAACAGTATTGTAATCCACCAAAAGCCACTGATAGTAACAAGTTAGGCTGTGATCCACCAAACACCACTCATGGTGACAGGTTAGGCTGTGATCCATCGAAAACCACTGATAGTGACAGGTTAGTTTGTAATCCAATAAAAAACCACTGATAATGACAACTTATTCTGTTGATGGGGTGACAGAACCTCATGCAGAACAATATAAGTACCTGCTATCGTAGAAAAAATTATAGACACCTGAGTTTATATATTAATAATTTTTTTTTGCTAGGGGCTTTATGTCGCACCGACACAGATAGGTCTTATGGCGATGATGGGATAGGAAAGGCCTAGGAGTTGGAAGGAAGCGGCCGGGGCCTTAATTAAGGTACAGCCCCAGCATTTGCCTGGTGTGAAAATGGGAAACCACAGAAAACCATCTTCAGGGCTGCTGATAGTGGGATTCACCTACCATCTCCCGGATGCAAGCTCACAGCCGCGCGCCTCTACGCGCACGGCCAACTCGCCCAGTGATGTTAATAAAAAGTTTATCTTTTGTCCCACATAGAAACAAGCTACAACAAAATTGAGCTTATTTTATTAAACATTTAATTATGTATAGAGGAAATTTTAACTGTACTGAGTTAAAATTCTAATGCAGGTTGAGCAAAAAAAGCCACCATTTCATCCATTTCCAATGGAGCAATCATCTTGAAAATTCATAGCTGTAACAGTATTGATATGATCATTGCCAAACTTTAATACATCGTAAAGCAACTTATTCTTGATCTAAATACCAAGCTTTTATTTCTTCTGATACTTCAGAAAAATGTTGTAAATTTTGTGAAACTTTTCCTCATTACTGGGCGATCATAACCATAAAGAATTTGACTTGTTATGAAGTTCATGAGAATATCAGGCTAAAATTATAACTGTTTTCTTTTTGCCTGCATGCAATTGCTGATTTTATATTGATTTATATTTAACTGAGTGGTTATGAGAGAAGAAAGCAGCATGTCAGCTCAGCGGTGTTGCCCAGTTGGCCCATTTGCCGCACCAACTGAACTCTGTCACTGTTCTGTATCAGCTTTGAGTCAAGTAGAACTACTTCGCAATGAATGTGTTGTGTAGTGGTGTGAGAAAGTGGAATAAGGGGATAACATGCTATATGATGAAAAGTGGTATTCCCTCAATCACCCGGAACATTAAATACAAGACGTTTGACAAGTTGAATGTATCCAACCATTACTACCGATACCTTGAAGCAAGGATACATTTTGAATAAGACCTATCACCTATCAAGCCTGGGACTGTTGTATCGGAAAATTGCAGAATTAGAAAAAACACTGTTTACGACTTTTACCGCATTGAGTTTTATACGCACAACGACATATCCCTGTGGAGCAAATGCTACTGTGCTCCATGCAATCAGCTGATCGGAATTGTTAGCGAAAGTGTAATCTGTACCCGCTTAATAAAGTTCATGTAGAAGTGAGACATTTTGGAGAAACGATGACTTCTACCCTGCTTCTAAGGAAATTAAGTTTCCAAATAATTGTGCAATGTGGACTGATGCATTTATCACAAACGAAATGTTGAGGTTCTTCTCATAAACCGGAACATACGGCGAAATACAAGATATGCTAAATAATTCAATCATTCATGCATATCGAGCACTAGTCCAATAAATGTTTTAAACAACCGACTTAACAAAGAACATCCATTTACTGCACAGTATGCTCAACACGGCAACGTTGCTAGGGATTGCAGGGTAGGCTACTTTCTTCTCTCACAACCACGGTATTCAATATAAATCAACATAAAATAAACAACTGCATGCAGGCAAAAGGCAGTTTATACCTTTTAAGTGCTGAGTTACCAGTTGAGTTTTTGGTACCTCAGTGCTGAGTTTTTTCTTCCTATGTACAAAAATGTGTAGAAGCTTATCAGTGGGGTGATTAGCTTAAAATGTTTACAAATGTTGGCACTTTATAAATCTAAATTCAAATGGAAAATCCTACCCTTTTGTTCAATACCATTTTGAGAGAAACAACATCACATTTATACACAGTAAAAAGTCAAAAATAAAATGATTTCTGTAAAGTCTCTAGGCAACTAATACATGCAACGCCGTACAAGTACATAAGTTGATATTTTAAAATACTTTACAAACCTGGAAAATGTTCATGTTTCCCACCAGTTGTTTGTGATAGAGATTTGTTCAACCAGCTGCACCAACTCCACTGGCACAAAAGTTTTAGAAAAGTCAGTGATTTTCGGGTTGTCATCATATACTACTTGGCTCCCAGAGTCTGTCACAGTTACTCAAAAGTCTAGTGGAGAAAAATCATCCATCCACCATGAAAATAGTGATGAAACAGCTTTTGTACTCACAGTGGTTTCTTCTCTTGCTTAGGAGGAGGCTCTGTATATTTCTCACTTAAAATATTTTCAGCACTCTATGAATCACTCTCAATTTCAAAATCGTTTAACAATTCATTAAAATGATCATCTTCATCAACACTTTCCGCTGTGGTTAATAACTGAAAGATTCTTTTGTCTGAAATAACATCGCAGCAAGAGCAACTGTACTTTGTTGTTCCGCCATGTTTGTTTACATCATAGATGAATTCCGCAGACATCTACAGAAAGCTCTGTAAGTTACTTTTGGAAGCTATAAGCTGTGATCAGTTAGTTCTACATAATGCCCAACAGATGGCAGAACATGCCAGAGATCAAATCGGCATTCGAGCATGAACTGGGAAACTCAAAGAAATTAAAGTTCTTGAGCACCGTCTATAGACATGCGTAGTACTGCCGGACTGGCCGCATCAGTCCGTCTATAGGCAGGTGTAGCACTCATAGAGTAAATGTTAGCCCAACATACTCATGAGCTTCATAACAAGCTGAAGTGTTTACGGCTGTGATAATGCAGTAATGAGAAAATGTTGTTTTCTAAATTTACAACTTTTTTCCACAAACATCAGATGAAATAATAACCTGGTATACACATCAATAAGAAGTTGCTTTAAGATATATTAAAGTTCGGTAATGATCAGATCAATACTTTTAATGTTATGAATTTTCAAAGCGAGCTCTCCATTGGATATGGAAAAAATACCAGCACTTTTTTCGTTCAACCTGCATTAAAATTACAACTGGGTAGCCCACAACTTTCTACTACACATAACTGTACATAGAATTTTTAAAAAAAGCTAAATTCTGATCAAGCTGGTTTCTGTGTGGAACAAAGAATAAACTTTTTATTAATGTATAAAACTGGGTATCTATAATTTTTCCCCGACAGTACGTGTTAAACCAGGCGAGTTGGCTGTGCAGTTAGGATGGCGCAGCTGTGAGCTTGCATTCAGGAGATAGTGGGTTCGAACCCCACTGTTGGCAGCCCTGAAGATGGTTATCCGTGGTTTCCCAATTTCCCCCCAGGCAAATGCTGGGGCTGTACCTTCATTAAGGCCAGGGCCGCTTCCTTCCCACTTGTAGACCTTTAGTGTCCCATCATTGCCACAAAACCTATCTGTGTCGGTGCAACATTAAACAATTAAAAAAATAGGAGTTAATACAAGGAATGATATTCACTGGCACAGTCACATTAACAGGGGTTACAGACCTCTTCATGTGGTTATGACAGTATTTAGGGGTTGTAGTAAAGATGTAAAGGAAAGGGCGTAAAAGTCTCTGTTAAGAACGCAGTTGGCGTATGGCTCCAGTGTATGGGACCCTCACCAGGACTACTTGATATGAGATCTGGAAAAAAATTCAAAGGAAAGCTGCATGATTTGTTCTGGGTGATTTCTGACAAAGGAGTAGTGATAATTTGCATACAAATTTTTACTTTTTATTTTTCTATTCCACCTATTCAATACAATTGATTTTGTGTTGTTAGAAATGCATATTACTACAATACTACATTAAAAGGGACATGTTTCGCTCAGTTTCAAGCATCCTCAGCCTTTATAACTTATCGTTAATTTGCTTATAATTAATTTGTACTTAACTATGATTCTAAAAACTAAGTGGTAAAGTACGTGAACATAGGCATTTGTAAACACAACGGACAGTTCAACAATTTAAAATGACAGTGCTAAAATTGGGATATAGATTGATTCTAATAACACTGATGTCTAAAAAACAGTAATATCTTCAAAAATAATGAGATTTGGCTAAAATTCTCAAGTTCTTTGTCTTTAAAAACAATTGTTAGTTGACTTATTGTATTAAAATTTCAGTCATAAATTCTGTTAAGACTCAATACTGTCAAAAACTTAGTCTTAAATGCATGTCAAAGAGGTTAGAAATATTCTGCATCATGTATTGGTTTGAGCCATGCTTCTGTAATTTATTAGTTATAAACGGTAAAATGCAACTTATTGGTAGTTTCCTCGAACTGGTCTTGATTTGACGAGCAGATTTTTACATTGGAAGCAGTTCGTTTCTACAAGAGTTTCGTCAAAAGGGACATCAATCTGACAATCTTGAATTGTTGATATGTTTTCCTTTTTCACAATATTTAAATGATGGTGCATCTGTGACAAAGGAAATTACATGATAATGTTGTGTGTTATTGTGCTTTCACAGTGATCGTATTGGTATGCATCACTTATCCCTTTGACTGCTACTACAATGCCTCATGGTGCTTGTTACATCACGGTGACTGCTTGCTTTCCTGTTTCTACTTCTTGTGTTATACATATGAAGAAGCTGTTGTGAAGGGCGAGTAGAGAACTCAGGTAAGAAACAGTAGGCGGGGCATTAAACCCTGACATATCGTGTGGCGAGGATTTTTATGCGTTGTCAAGGTGGGAGTAGGAGAGGAAACAGTAGGCGGGGCGTTGGACCTTGGCGTATTGTGTGGAGGAGAGTCTTTATGCGTTATCAAAGTAGTAAATATGTCTGTTTTTGTGGTGGGAGTTTTCAGATTAAATGTCTTAAAGAATTTACTATTATCCGAATAGAAAGTTTGTAGTTTATTGGCAATTACTCTATTAATGGACTCTGTATTTCGATTGCGTCATTCAGGTTTTTTTCCTTATTAAAATATTGGTCTAAATGAATATAAATATTCTTAAACTCACCGGGCTGAGTGGTTCAGACGGTTAAGATGCTGGCCTTCTGACCCCAACTTGGCAGGTTTGATCCTGGGTCAGTCTGGTGGTATTTGAAGGTGCTCAAATACGTCAGACTCGTGTTGGTAGATTTACTGGCACGTAAAAGAACTCTTGCGGGACTAAATTCCGGCACCTCGGCGTCTCCAAAAACTGTAAAAGAGTAGTTAGTGGGACGCAAAATAAATAACATTATTATTATTATTAAACTCAGTCATTAACTTCCATTTTTCAATCCTTTTTATTAATTTGAGGTCTTTGTCTATTGCGGTATATTGATGGCTGGTGTGTTACTCATTGCAGAATATTTGTTATGCTTTAAAGCATTAAAGTGTTCCATGTATCTGGTAATAAAGCTGCGGCCAACATACGAAAAATTACACTGTGTGCATGATAGTCTGTATATTACAGAACCTTGATATTTGTTATTATTGGAGTTTATTGTGTTGTGATTAAAGAATACGTTTTTATTGGTGTTGTGTGTCTTGAAAGCTATTTGTATATTCCATTTTTTTAATGGGTTTGCTATTTGGTGAATCGCTGGACAGGTGTAAATAAAAGTTGCGCAGTGTTACTAAAATGTTGCAAACTTTGGGCTGGGAAGACTTGGGAGTAACAAGACGAGATGCTCGACTATGAGGCAAGTATAGTCAATTAAGATTATTAATTAACTTGAATCACCCTTTAATAGCAGTCAAGTGCCATATTTTTATGCATTTTATGCACAATTCAAGACTTTCATCATGTCCCACACACTGCAGTGCACAGTCACTAGTTCCACACTGAACTTCGAACCTTCACCACCTACTTCATAGAAATAATTTGAACTTCATGCGCAATATTCGCCCTCAGCTTTAAGGAAATCAAACTAGAAGCTCTTCTAACAGCATTAATGTACCATGTTTCTAAATTATTCAAATGTCACTGCTACCATATAATGACATATGGCTATATAATGACTAGGGCTCGGACTTTAAAAAATGCATATGCGCATATGCAAATGCATATTTTGAACGTTAGTGCATATACAGACATATTTTTCTCTTATGTGTGATCGTTTATCTAAGATTTCTGAACGAAATGAAAAATTTAATGAGCTCTGTATGTTGCACATCACTTCGCAACATGAGAAGATTTCCCTGATCAAGGAAAGTGCTTTCATAGTCACATTACAAGTAGGTAGATGGATAATGACATTTTTCACAACAGCAATTTCCTTCTTTCTGACATTCCTTTCTCCTTCTCCTTACAGTAACCTCGCAAGGTTTGCTTAAACAAGTGTGTTCATCTGTTAACTTGCTCTTTGTCTATTGCAGTGTTTTACCAGATTAAACTGTAAAAATGCCTAAAGTATTTGCCAGAAGAATAATCCTAGCATTCAGTGCCGGTGTACAAGTCTTGCCCATTTACGTCCGTCGACGTAGAATGCTGTTTTTTTTCTATGTCGCACCGATACTGATATGTCTTATGGGGACGATGGGATAGGAAAGGCCTAGGAATTGGAAGGAAGCAGCCGTGGCCTTAATTAAGGCACAGCCCCGGGATTTGCCTGGTGTGAAAATGGGAAACCACGGAAAACCATCATCAGGGCTGCCGGCAGTGGAGCTCGAACCCACTATCTCCCGATTACTGGATACTGGCCGCACTTAAGCGACTGCAGCTGTCGAGCTCCGTTGACGTAGAATGACCATTTTCAGCGTATAAATTAATTCTGTCCGACAACAGAAAGTCATTGACTCCTGGAAACATTGAAAAACTGCTGAAACCTACTGCCATGCATCATTTTTCAAGGAATTAAACTTGTTCATCAATTTAACACTGAGTACAAATGAAGTAACTTAATAAGTTTGGTAACTGTATTCTGTTTTATTTTAGTGCATATGTTCTTGCATATTTTCAACATTTTAGTGTGTATGTGCATGCATATTTTTGGAGTTTTTAGTGCATATGAATCTGGGCCCTAATAATGATCTATGGCTATATAATGACATATGGCTAACAGAACTTTGTACCCAAAGTTTTAACAATCTTCAGCATCTAGATTAATCAAGTTGGATCATCCGTCAACAGCAGTCAAGTGCCTTACTTTAATGCATTTTATGCACAATAGGTGCAATGAGTATGGTATGAAAGTTAGCCTTTCAAAGACTAAATTGATGTCAGTAGGTAAGAAATTCAAAAGAACTGAATGTCAGATAGGTGATACAAAGCTAGAACAGGTCGATAATTTCAAGTATTTAGGTTGTGTGTTCGCCCAGCATGGTAATATAGTAAGTGAGATTGAATCAAGGTGTAATGAAGCTAATGCAGTGAGCTCGCAGTTGCGATCAACAGTATTCTGTAAGAAGGAAGTCAGCTCCCAGACCAAACTATCTTTACATAGGTCTGTTTTCAGACCAACTTTGCTTTACAGGAGCGAAAGTTGGGTGGACTCAGGATATCTTATTCATAAGTTAGAAGGAACAGACATGAAAGTAGCGAGAATGATTGCTGGTACAAACAGGTGGGAACAATGGCAGGAGGGTACTTGGAATGAGGAAATGAAGTCTAATTTAGGAATGAACTCAACGGATGAAGGTATACGCATAAACCGGCTTTGGTGGTGGGGTCATGTGAGGCGAATGGAGGAGGATAGGTTACATAGGAGAATAATGGACTCTGCTATCAAGGCTAAAAGAAGTAGAGGGAGATCAAGACGACGATGGTTAGACTCAGTTTCTAACGATTTAAAGATAAGAGGTATACAACTAAATGAGGCCACAGCACTAGTTGCAAACAGAGGATTGTGGTGACGTTTACTAAATTCACAGAGGTTTGCAGACTGAATGCTGAAAGGCATAACAGTCTATAATGATAATGTAAGTATGTATGTTTAAACCTTTTATCAACTTTATGACTATTCGTAATTTTCAACTTTTAACTTTAGTGTCAAAACACAATATTCAAATCTGTCTAATTTTAACTCTTACATGTTTCTTACTAATGTTTACGGCATATGTACATTGTTCATGGACCATTTGGTGTGCTCTACAATTTGTGTTATTGGCTGGTGATGACCTTGATCTTAAGTTGAAACTAGTACCAAATAAATATTTTATTGGTAATGTAAACCACATTGCAAAAATTTTGTATTGAAATAGGTTGAACTATTAAACTCTTTTAAGCATCTATGTAATCACAGTTCATTACGGACCAATCAACATGAAGTTTATATCCCATAATAATAGGAATCAATTGATGATGTTCCACCATTCAACACTTTATATAATATGAAATATTCATTAAATGAATACCGGTTTTGATTCCCCTGGAATCAATCAATCAATCAATCAATCAATCAATCAATCAATCAATCAATCAATCAATCAATCAATCAGTCAATCAATATTGATCTGCATTTAGGGCAGTCGCTCAGGTGGCAGATTCCCTAACTGTTGCTTTCCTAGCCTTTTCCCAAATAATTTCAAAGAAATTGGAAATTTATTGAACATCTCCCTTGGTAAGTTATTCCAATCCCCAACTCCCTTTCCTATAAATGAATATTTGCCCCAGTTTGTCCTCTTGAATTCCAACTTTATCTTCATATTGTGATCTTTCCTACTTTTATAAACGCCATTCAAACTTATTTGTCTACTAATGTCATTCCATGCCATCTCTCCGCCGACAGCTCGGAACATACCACTTAGTCGAGCAGCTCTTCTTCTTTCTCTCAGTTCTTCCCAACCCAAACATTGCAACATTTTTGTAACGCTACTCTCTTGTCGGAAATCACCCAGAACAAATCGAGCTGCTTTTCTTTGGATTTTTTCCAGTTCTTGAATCAGGTAATCCTGGTGAGGGTCCCATACACTGGAACCATACTCTAGTTGGCGTCTTACCGGAGACTTATATGCACTCTCCTTTACATCCTTACTACAACCCCTAAACACCCTCATAACCATGTGCAGAGATCTGTACCCTTTATTTACAATCCCATTTATGTGATTACCCCAATGAAGATCTTTCCTTATATTAACACCTAGATACTTACAATGATCCCCAAAAGGAACTTTCACCCCATCAATGCAGTATTTAAAACTGAGAGGACTTTTCCTATTTGTGAAACTCACAACCTGACTTTTAGCCCCGTTTATCAACATACCATTGCCTGCTGTCCATCTCACAACATTTTCAAGGTCACGTTGCAGTTGCTCACACTCTTGTAACTTATTTATCACTCTATAGAGAATAACATCATCCGCAAGAAGCCTTACCTCCGATTCCACTCCTTTACTCATATCCTTTATATATATAAGAAAACATAAAGGTCCACTAATACTGCCTTGAGGAATTCCCCTCTTAATTATTACAGGGTCAGATAAAGCTTCACCTACTCTCTGAGATCTATTTTCTAGAAATATAGCAAAACATTCAGTCACTCTTTTGTCTAGTCCAATTGCACTCATTTTTGCCAGTAGTCTCCCATGATCCACCCTATCAAATGCTTTAGACAGGTCAATCGCGATACAGTCCATTTGACCTCCAGAATCCAAGATATCTGCTATATCTTGCTGGAATCCTACAAGTTGAGCTTCAGTGGAATTTTCTTTCCTAAAACCGAACTGCCTTCTATCGAACCAGTTATTAATTTCACAAACATGTCTAATATAAACAGAAAGAATGCCTTCCCAAAGCTTACATACAATGCATGTCAAACTTACTGGCCTGTAATTTTCAGCTTTATGTCTATCACCCTTTCCTTTATACACAGGGGCTACTATAGCAACTCTCCATTCATCTGGTATAGCTCCTCCGACCAAACAATAATCAAATAAGTACTTCAGATATGGTACTATATCCCAACCCATTGTCTTTAGTATATCCCCAGAAATCTGATCAATTCCAGCTGCTTTTCTAGTTTTCAACTTTTGTATCTTATTGTAAATGTCATTGTTATCATATGTAAATTTTATTACTTCTTTGACCTTAGTCTCCTCCTCTATCTCAACATCATCCTTGTAACCAACAATTTTTACATACTGCTGACTGAATACTTCTGCCTTTTGAAGATCCTCACATACACACTCGCGTTGTTCATTAATTATTCCTGGAATGTCCTTCTTGGAACCTGTTTCTGCCTTCAAATACCTATACATACCCTTCCATTTTTCACTAAAATTTGTATGACTGCCTATTATGCTTGCCATCATATTATCCTTAGCTGCCTTCTTTGCTAGATTCAATTTTCTAGTAAGTTCCTTCAATTTCTCCTTACTTCCACAGCCATTTCTAACTCTATTTCTTTCCAGTCTGCACCTCCTTCTTAGTCTCTTTATTTCTCTATTATAATAAGGTGGGTCTTTATCATTCCTTGCCACCCTTAAAGGTACAAACCTGTTTTCGCATTCCTCAACAATTTCTTTAAACCCATCCCAGAGTCTGTTTACATTTTTACTTACCGTTTTCCACCAATCATAGTTACTTTTTAGAAACTGCCTCATGCCTGCTTTATCAACCATATGGTACTGCCTAACAGTCCTACTTTTAAGACCTTCCTTTCTATCTCATTTATTTTGAACTACGACAAAAACAGCTTCAAGATCACTAATACCATCTATTACTTCAGTTTCCCTATAGAGCTCATCTGGTTTTATCAGCACCTCAAACAGGATATTTTTCCCTCTGGTTGGTTCCATCACTTTCTGAATCAGCTGTCCTTCCCATATTAACTTATTTGCCATTTGTTGGTCATACTTCCTGTCGTTCGCATTTCCTTCCCAATTGACATCTGGCAAATTCAGATCTCCCGCTGCAATCACATTTCTTTCCATGTTGTTTCCCACATAGCTGACTATCCTATCAAATAATTCCAAATGCGCGTCCGTGCTACCCTTTCCCGATCTGTACACTCAAAAATATATCAAGTTGCCTATTATATTTATAAATGAGCCTTACAGCTAGAATTTCTTGTGTCTCATCTTTAACTTTTCTGTAGCTTACAAATTCTTCTTTCACCAGAATGAACACTCCCCCTCCCACCATTCCTATCCTATCTCTACGATACACACTCCAGTGCCTTGAGAAAATTTCTGCATCCATTATATCATTTCTCAGCCATGATTCAACTCCTATTACAATATCTGGTAAATATATACCTATTAAATTACTTAATTCTATTCCTTTCTTTACAATACTTCTACAGTTCAACACTAACAATTTTATGTCATCCCTACTTGATTTCCAGTTCCCTGTTCCCTTATCACCGCTCCTTAGGCCATCCCGTTTCCCTGAATGTACCTCCCTATTACCCTTCCAAACAAATTTCCTAACTTATACGTACCACTGCGGTTTAAATGAAGGCCATCTGAGCGCAGATCCCTATCTCCTACCCACCCATTAGGATCTAGAAATTTCACTCCCAGTTTCCCACAAACCTACTCCATAGTCTCATTTAAATCCCCAATCACCCTCCAGTCAGTATCCCTCCTACACAGTATTCCACTAATAACAATCTCTGCTTTCTTAAACTTCACCCGTGCTGCATTTACCAGATCCCACACATCTCCAACTATGTTGGTACTTATATCAGCTTGCCTTACGTTGTTGGTACCAACGTGAAACACTACCACCTTCTCCTTCCCCTCCTCCCTCTCTTCTACTTTCCTCAACATCTGCCTCAACCTAATTCCTGGATAACATTCTACCCTGGTTCCCTTTCCTCCACACACTTTCCTCACGTGTCTAACGATGGAATCCCCCATGACCAGAGCCTCAACCCTACCCACCTAATTTGATCCCCTCCCATCCTGGTCAGCCGTATCTTTCCTGATAGCTGTAGAAGCTACTTCCTCCTCCCTTTTCTCCTACCCATGGCCCTGTTCCACCTGTCTTTTCCTATTCTCTACTCCACATTTCCCTTTCCTACCTTTTCCCTTCCTACTACTTCCACACATCTCAGCAACAGTTCCCTGTCCCTTATCTTCCCTCTGTTGTTCTACCTGGAGTGACTCGTACCGATTTCGCACAGACACCTGTCCTGAATTCTGATCCTGAATAGAGCCCTTATCCTGCAATCTCCTTCCCCTTAGAACATTAGACCACCTGTCTTCTACAACTCCTCCCTTTCCTTCCCCTCCCTCTTGTACTCCTACTGTAACCTGTACATTGTTTGAGGGAGTTCTATCTTCCTTCCTGTCTTCTGTGAGAATCCTAATTATCTCCCTCAAGCTTTCCAACTCCTCCCTCATACCCCTCAATGCCTCACCACACCCACAGTAAGTACACTCATGCTCCTTAGCCATTCTTTACGGGGGGAAATTTTTTAAATTAAAAAAATAAAATAACTTATTTGCAAAAAATAAATGAACAGAGGGATGTATTATCTGGGATAGTACACAACAATAAGGTAATTAATATACGACTACACTACAATACTACTTAGTCGTGCTCTAGGCCTATTTCTTTTTATCCTACAACCCCTAACATGATAAAAACTGCTTTTAGTTACTGAATATCGAAAGTAATACACAAGAACTACACAATTCTAAACTGCAATTAAGCCTATCCTAATTACAACAGTTATTTTAGTAAGAGTTTCTACGGATACCTCTACACCAGTACTACAGAAATATTTTACAATAATAAAATAAGCACACTAAATTCTAATAGGATATTACTCGTGTACTACTGTACAGTACACTACAGTAATTTTAAACTACTTTCAGACGTATCCTAATTACGATACCGGTACCGTACCGTAAGTCACTACTAAGCTCAACAGAAATGAAATTTGCAAGAACTACTGTACTCAAAGATTACCAACGAAGCTAAATGCTTAGACCAATTATTATTAGTATTACGGTCTAATAGATACACACGAAAGATAACACACGAATATAGCAGGCAAGATACGGCACTATCTAAATGTACCGTACCGTACCGTACTGTCATCATCATCATCAATTCAGTGTACATACATAAATCAAAATGGTATTAACACACATTCAACATGAAATATGCCTTTAAACACACTTAAAATGGTTGACATGTGTTATATGTCATAAAAACACATTAAAATGTAAAGAACATCCTAAGATAAACGTTACAGGTAACTGGAGTGCATTTGTGCAATGTTCAGCAGAGTTTTAAAATAATATATATAAACTTGAAGTTCTCATGATGTTTCTGTGGATATAAAAACGTATGTTAAAAGATGCTGATACCATATATTCGTAGTCGAATCGTCGATGAAAAAAAAAACAGCATGCCAAAACTGACGATCTTGTTAATATGCACTCAGCGAACAAGATTCCAGCAAATTAATACGTATGAATCCCTACACAAAAACCTGCTACCCAGGCAGGTCCCGGATGTATGATGTCATATGTGTACCAATATTATAAAGGAATAACATTGCAGTACTAGGCTATACGTCCCGAAAGCATATCAATTTTGAAAAACAATCCAGCCGCTTCGAAACCGAACCGTAGGTTGTTAATTGCTTTTCTTGGACATTTATAACTTTTACGATTTACGATACAGTTTGTACAGAAGAAAATACCATTGCTTCTAATTGCGTAAATTAAAAATGTAAAATACCCGGCATGAATTTGGGTTATGCTTAAGAAAATATATATACCTCAAATCAAAACAAAAACAATGTGTAACGACCAGCTAACCAATGGAAAATATTCCACACAACGATCGACTCAAAGTAATGTGTATCTGAAGTAAATTACTGTAAATTTGGCGGGAAATGTTCTGAAACTTTAATAGTAATGAAACCTCCAAATCATCACACTAATATCAGAGTTTATTACCGCACGTGTATTTATTTTCAGCTTACCTACCGGTAAGTGAGAGTAATCCTACCAATACCTTCGGATTTTTTTTTGATTAGAATCCGCCACAGCTCTCCGACCAGTTTCTACGTACTCTATTCTATTCTATTCTATTCTATTCTATTCTATTCTAAAGAAATTAAATGGGCACATTTCTTTCACCCAGTTACTACACGTAAAAAAGCACACATGTGTATCACTTGCACAAAAAACACACAATTTGCACACAATTGAACATTTTCGGCAATAAGTATTAAAGATATATAAAGAAAATTATCGAATCTTCTAGATAGTATATAACGTGGAGCCGAGTTGTAATATTCTATTCTAGTCTGTTCTAGAAAAATCCATGGGCACATACAAGTAGCACTTTCACAAAAAACACACAATTTGCAGACAACGGAACATATCAGCATAGGCTACGTATTGAAGATGTTGTTGTTTGAGTCATAAGTCCACAGACTGGTTTGATGCAGCCATCCATGCCACCCTATCTTGTGCTAACCTTTTCATTTCTTCGTAACTACTGCATCCTACATCTGCTTGTCACATTCATACCTTGGTCTACCTCTACCGTTCTTACCACCTACACTTCCTTCAAAAACCAACTGAACAAGTCCTGGGTGTCTTAAGATGTGTCCTATCATTCTATCTCTCCTTCTCGTCAAATTTAGCCAAATCGATCTCCTCTCGCCAATTCGATTCAGTATCTCTTCATTTGTGATTCGATCTATCCATCTCACCTTCAGCATTCTTCTCTAACACCACATTTCAAAAGCTTCTATTCTCTTTCTTTCTGAGCTAGTTATCGTCCATGTTGCACTTCCATACAATGCCACGCTCCACACGAAGGTCTTCAAAAACATCTTTCTAATTCCTATACCGGTATCAATGTTTGAAGTGAGCAAATTTCTTTTCTTAAGAAAGCTCTTCCTTGCTTGTGCTAATCTGCATTTTATGTCCTCCTTACTTCTGCCATCGTTAGTTATTTTACTACCCAAGTAACAATATTCATCTACTTCCTTTAAGACTTCATTTCCTAATTTCATATTTCCTGCATCACCTGCCTTCGTTCGTCTGCACTCCATTACTTTTGTTTTGGACTTATTTATTTTCATCTTGTACTCCTTACCCAAGTCTTCGTCCATACCATTCAGCAGCTTCTCGAGGTCTTCTGCAGTCTCAGATAAAATAACAATATCATCGGCAAATCTCAAGGTTTTGATTTCCTCTCCTGGCACTGTCGTAGCCAGTGAGGGGGGGGGGGGGAGGGAGGGGGGACAGTGGGACCGCCCCCACAAAAAAAAATATTTCCTGAAACTAGAGCGAGGATCAGCCGTTGTTTTAGTACGGTACGAACAACTTACAAACTTACGGCGAAATGTTAAATTAACGTAGCGACAAAGAATCTACTAGCAAGGCTCAATAGGGCTAATCATAATTCTCCATATTGTACCGCTTGAATGAAAGGAAAACACTTAGGATTGTAATGCGCGGGGATATTTCCCTGTGGAGGCCTCAATATTGGGAATGTAACTGTGTGTTGACAAATGTCAAGACATGAGGAAAAGGGCAAAAATGAAATGAAATGAAATGAAATGAAATGGCGTATGGCTTTTAGTGCCGGAAGGTCCGAGGACAAGTTCGGCTGTCCAGATGCAGGTCTTTTTATTTGACTCCCGTAGGCAACCTGCGCGTCGTAATGAGAATGAAATGATGGTGAAGACGACAACCCAGCCCCGTGCCAGCGAAATTAACCAATTAAGGTTAAAATTCCCGACCATACCTGGAATCGAATTCGGGACCCCTGTGGCCGAAGACCAGCACGCTAACGATTTAGCCATGGAGCTGGACAGGAAAAGGGCAATTACCAGGGATTACTCAGTTGGGGGCCGGAACGGGACCACCGACATAACGGGGGCAACGTCCAGAAACAGTTGCAAGCTTACAACATCGTGTCAGCGTTTGCACATCGGTTCCAGGAAACAGCAATGTCCTAGGGATCCTCGGGTTGTACCGTGGTTGAGAGATGTGCTGTGTTTGAGTTGCAGCGTTGGGAAGACTGTGTCAGGATTTTAAGTTGCACGTTAGTTCCCCATTTTGGGCCATATAAGTAAATTTTTTGAAGAGGGCCACTTCGTCACTGAGAAGCCAAAACTATGTACATCCTCGGTAAGTTATGAAAAAGTTCTTTTTTTAAATTCTATCAGTAGCAAGACAATCGCGAATGCGTGCCTAAGTTCGATATGTAGGCCTATATATTTTGTCAAATGCCCGGCGACTGATTGGAATCTCAAATTGCACCATCAAAAATGCGGATAAATATTTTGTAATTGGCGGGCGTGATAACTCAGTTTGGTTCTATCTTCTCATCACGACGGCCCAGGCTTGAACCGCAGTCGATGCATGAAACATTTTTAAAATGGTAAGTCACGTTCTATTGATACTGATTCTACTTAAAACACAAGATCCCGTCCCTTACCTTTCTTTATGCTTTTGAGCCATAACCGCGTCATTATGGTGATGTATTTTGAGTATCCAACCATTCTTCGGGCTTACCTTCTACCTTAAATGGTGAGTGGATGCAGTGGCGCACCCACAAATTAATTTCGAGGCCAATGGCGTGGATACAACTTTTCCTCGGAAGGAGTTGTGAAAATATTTTTATTTTATTTAGAATTTTCTTTAGGTCGCACCGTAGGTCTTATGGCGACGATAGGAAAGGACTAAGAGTGGAAAGGAAGAGGCCGGGCCTTTATTAAGGTACAGCCCCAGCATTTGCTTGGTGTGAAAATAGGAAACCACGGAAAACCATCTTTAGAGCTGCCGACAGTGGGATTTGAACCCACTATCTCCCGGATGCAAGCACACAGCTGTGGGCCTCTAACCGCACGGCCAACTCGCCCGGTGGATATGAAAAAACGCTGGTCCTACCGAGTGCGGTGACGGATCTTCAGTAGATATTGGTGGTTTTGATTGTTACCATGTACAATCATAGCTTCTGTACTCTTAACATAAACCGGCTGCATTATTGAAACTGTTCGTAAAATTGATAATATCGTTCTTCGTTTGAGAGGAGGTAGAATTTTCATTTAATTTATCTTCTTAAAAAAGGAACCACTTTGGTACTATACCCCATGAAGGTGACTACCTTCCAGATCGCAGATATTTCGATTACGGGAGACTCAAGGCCAACTCTAGTGCGCCCACAAACAAGACTGTATCTTACCCATCCCATGCCTTTCTTAACTCTCTCAGTGCCGGGAATCGAATGCAGGATGCGTTAAGTCAAATTCTTAAATAAGGAAACCTAAAAGTAATCAGCCGGCCCCGCAGTGTAGGGGTAATGTGCCTTCCTCTTACCGGAGGTCCCGGGTTCGATTCCCGGCCAGACCTGGATCTTAGGGCTGGTTCAAGGTGCACTCAGCCAACGTGCTTATAATTGATGAGCTATCTGAGGGTTAGGTGGCGGCCCCAGTCTAGAATAACGGAGGAGAGGATTCGTCGTGCTGACCACACGACAACTCGTAATCCGCAGGCCTTCGGGCTGTTACGCCACTGAGTTTGGCTTGGAAAAGTGAACAGAGAAGGAAGAGACATCGCTGCAAGGGTCTTAATATTCCAGCTAGTTCTTCCGTCCGGTCTCATGCATTTAGGACAGTTTAAAAACGTACGCCGTAATAAATGCTCCTCATACAATCTTTGTAAAAATACTAACTGCATCTATTTATAACGATAATCACAAACGTCTCCTTTTCATGTGGCTCAGTTGGTTGACTCGCTGTCTTTCTGAGTCTGAGTTCGCAGGTTCCAATTCCGGCTTGGATCGGTGGCCCTTGAAACGGTATTGAAATGGCAACAACTCCATGTCGTTGGTTTCTGGAGCGTTATACGTATATTAGCGTCACAAAACTGTAACTTTATACTACTACATTCTGTATCCCAGGCTTGCGAGGGAAACTAAGTAACAATTTGCTTTACGTCACACCGACACAGGTAGGTCTTATGGAGCCATTTTTCAGGCCTGCCGACAGTGGGATTCGAATCCACTATCTCCCGTATGCAAGCTCACAGCTGCGCGGCCCTAACCGCGAGGGAAACTAATAGGACAAGGTAAACCCTACCTAGCATATGTTGTAACGTGTATTTTTCTGTACCAACTAACAAAATATCTATACCCATACTATTTACATTATTTATTTATTTATTTATTTATTTATTTATTTATTTATATATTTATTTATTTATTTATTTATTTATTTATTTATTTATTTATTAGTGCCTTCTGTATAGTAACGAAGTTAGGGCTCCAGGCCCTCTCGTATACTTAACCACATACTAATCAGAATATTAAATAAAGTACCGAGATACTTAAAATAGTTAAAACTACATAAATTAATAGAGTTGAAAATAAACAGGATTGAAAAAATAGAATTGAAAATAAATTTAAATATATTACTAACTAAATTAATATTAAAACTAATTAATATTAAAAACTCTTAAAAATGACTAATCCTCAGGCATGCACACATTCATACTTCAACCATTAAGTCAGCTGTCCTCACTAGGTAGTCTCGGTAGGTAACCTTATATCGTGATTATTAAAAAGCTAGTTTCTCTGACCTGAGCTGGCAGGGAATTCCATAATCTGGCGACACTCGCCACAAATAATCTTATTTTATTTGTGGGGTGCAGTGGAATAGAAAGAATGGATCTAGAACGTGTATTTAAGTTGTGAAACGATGATAAAAAGATGAACTTAGAAGAAATATACAGTGGCTGATTTTCAATTACCATTCTAAACACCATCGTAAAAGTGTGTAGTTGCCGACGTTCATCAGACATCAGCCAAGAGACAGCCTGACAGTATTGGGTGATATGAACATCGTACCCGATATTGCAAATAAATCGCAGGCAGGAATTCAGTGCTCGTTGGAATTTAAATGTTTCTTCTCTCGTCATGTCGAATAAAACAACGTTACAATAATCAAGAATAGGGAGAATGAGTGTCTGTTTTAGTTTAGCCTGTGGCTCAACTGGAAATACATCCCTCTGCCGTTTAAGAGGGTGAAGAACTCCAAAAATCTGTTTACGTATTTCTTTCGTGTAATCAGACCAATCAACTGTTTCATTCATCATTAAGCCGAGATTTTTAACCGTTTCACTGTAGGGAATAATGTTACCATTCAGTAGGATAGGCGGGATTGCGACATTGTTTGAGCAGCTCAGTGATTTTCGTGATCCAATTATGATTGCCTGAGATTTAGTGCAGTTTAGTGTAAGAGAGTTTTGTTGTGCATATACAGTACATTGAGTCGACGGAGGTCATTGTTAATATCTTGTCTTGCAGTGCCGATATATTTGGAGATCGTCAGCATAAAGGTGGTGTGTGTTACTTCCTATCACAAATGGTATGTCTTTGATATAAATACAGAAAATCAGAGGCCCTGGAATACTGCCCTGTGGGGCTACACTAAGTTTCATTTTTCATTTAGAGGCTTTGTCGTTTACTGTTACACGCTGTTGACGGTTACTCAAGCAAGAACTGAAAATCTTAAGCGCAGCCAGGTCGAAATTTAGCAGTTTCATTTTCTTTATCATAATCGGAAATACTATAATGTCAAAGGCACTACTGAAGTTAAGAAGGATAAGTATAGTGAGCAGTCATTTGTCCATAGCGTTTCTAATGTCTTCAGTAACCTGAAAAAGTGCTGTCGCGGTACTGTGACCCTTCTTAAATCCAAATTGCGAAGGGTCCAATGAGCATTTTGATTTAGGTATTCCAGAACTTGCTCGTACACTAAACGTTCAAAAGCTCTATAAAGCGCAGGGAGTTTAGACATAGGACGATACTCAGAGGGTGATTGTGGGTCTAAACTCTTAGGTACCGATATAATATTGGCTGTTTTCCAGAAAGTAGGGAATATTCCGTTTAGTAAACAGTAGTTCAGTATGTGAGTCAGTATAGGCAGGACAGCGCCCATAATGTTATCTATAAAAGTAATAGGAATATCATCTACACCTGTAGGCTTCTTTTTTTAATGGAATGCAAAGCCTCTTCAACCTTATTTTATGTGACACTGTGAAATGTGAATGGTGGATTGGCTGGAGGGGAGGGCGGAGTGGGTGCAGTTAATTGGGGTAGGTTGAATATTTATTCTACTAAAGTAATCGTTCAGTTCGTCAAGTGGAATGTCAGAAGTCGTCTGTCTCTCTTGATGTTTTCCTATTCCCAGAGCTCTAAGTTCGTCCCATGCGCGATTAGAATTTAAGTTGTTAGCTAAATTCCGAAAATATATACATTTTTTATTTCTGATTAACTGCTTTGTGCGATGTTTTAAGATGCGGCAAGATTCAAAGTCTGTGTCATCTAGGGTTGGTTAATAATGTCGAAATAACGAGTCACGTTGGGCCATGTCCGTCTCGTTGGCTGAATGGTCAGCGTACTGGCTTTCGGTTCAGAGGATCCCGAGTTCGATGCCCGGCCGGTTCGGGGATTTTAACCTTCATTGGTTAATTCCAGTGGCCCGGGGGCTGGGTGTTTGTGCTGTCCCCAACATCCCTGCAACTCACACACCACACATAACACTATCCTCCACCACAATAACACGCAGTTACCTACACATGGCAGATGACGCCCACCCTCATCGGAGGGTCTGCCTTACAAGGGCTGCACTCGAATAGAAATAGCCACACGAAATTAATTATTTTACGTTGGGCCATCATTCTCTTTGCTTCATCATCTAGCCATGGACAAGAAGGGCGAGAAACCTGTATTCGATATGTGTGTGTGTCTGTGTGTATTTCTTTGCCGCATTATTTGTATAAAATGTCACTTCTTTATTGCTTATAACATGACCATTATTATAATAATATTACCGTATTTATTCTAAACCAGAATATTGCATCTTTACTCAGACTGTTTATTCTTGTATTCATTTCACTTGTACTCGGAATAAATATATAAAATGCTGCAGTTATGTTGAGATGGGAGTAACAGAGGTAGCCGCGGGGGGAGGGAGGTTGTCGTCCAAGGAATCCAGACACCCCAGGATTTTTAACGAATCTACTTTTGTGGAGCATTTTATACATAACCTATATTAATATTAGCTACCGGAGTATGACTCATTGGCTGAATGATCACTGTTCAGGCCTTCCGTTTAGAGGGTCCCGGGTTCGATTCCAGGCCGGATTGGGGATTTTAATCGAGTCTGATTAATTCTTCTGGCTCGGGTACTAGGCGTCTGTACCAACACTTTCCTCTTCATATTCAGACAATATACTGCACTACCAACCACCAAAGAAACACACAAAAGTGATTTCATCCCTCCATATAGGGTTGGCGTCGGAAAGGATATCCGGCCGTAAAACAGGGCCAAATCTACATGTGCGGCACAGTTCGCACCCGCGACCACACGGATGTGAGAAAATCGGGGGAGGAGAAGAAGAAGAAGATTAATATTAACTTCCGGAATCCGCACGAATCTATCACTTTTACTTGGATCCAAGGACACTAATTTCCTTTTTAGGTATTCTACACCACCTAAACTCTGGAAGTTTGGACACCTATCAAAATAAAATTCTGGATGAACGCCTCCTCCCAAACTGAAATACTGGCTACGCTACTGTCTCCTGGGAATGTGATTCCCTTTCCAAATTCCTGTTTGATTTCCTTTACTATCTGTTCTATGTAAACATTGAAAAGGAGGGGAGACAAACGGCAGCCTTGCCTCACTCCTTTCTGGATTGCTGCTTCTTTTTCAAAGCCCTCGATTCTTATCAATGCAGACTGATTGTTATACAGATTGTAAATAATTCTTCGTTATCGGTATCTGATCCCAATCAACTTCAGAATCTTAAATAGCTTGGTCCAATCAACATTATCGAATCCCGTTTCTAGATCTACGAATGCCATATACGTGGGCTTGTCCTCCTTGATTCGATTTTCTAAGTTCAGACGTAAAGTCAGAATTGCTTCACGTGTTCCTACATTCCTTCTGAAGCAAAATTGATCTTCTCCCAACTCAGCTTCAACTTGTTTTTCCATTCTTCTGCAAATAATACGTGTTAAAATTTTGCAGGCATGAGATACTAAAGTAATGGTGCGATATTTTTCACACCTGTCAGCACCTGCTTCCTTGGGAATAGGTATAACAACATTCTGCCGAAAATCGGATGGGACTTCTCCTGTCTGAAACACCTTACACACCAAATGGAATAGCCTTGCCTGCTGGTTTTTCCTAAAACAGTCAGTAATTCAGAGGGAATGTCATCAATTCCAGGTGCCTTGTTCCTATTTAAGTCGCTCACAGCTCTGTCAAATTCTGACCTCAAAATTGGCTCTCCCACTTCATCAGCATCAACAGCGTCTTCTTGTTCCAGAAACAAATGATCTATATCTTCACCTTGAAACAACTGTTGGATATGCTCCTGCCATCTTTCTGCTTTGTCTTCTTTCCCTAGAAGTGGCTTTCCATCTGAGCTCTTAATATCCATACACCTAGATTTCCTTTCTCCAAAGATTTCCTTGATTTTGCTGTATGCAGCATCAACCTTTCCTAGGCCCATACAACCTTCAACATCCTTGCACTTCTCCTTCAGCCAGTCTTCCTTAGCTACCTTGCACTTTCTATCCACTTTATTCTTTAATCGCCTGTATTCTTTTCTGCCCTCTTCATTTCTAGCATTCTTGTATTTTCGTCGTTCATCAATCAGGTCTAGTATCTTCTGAGTTATCCATTGATTCTTAGTTGATCTTTTCTGCCTTCCTAACATTTCTTCAGCAGCCCTACTGACTTCATTTTTCATGACTATCCACCCTTCCTCTATTGTGTTTCCTTCAGCCTTTTCATTTAGTCCTTGTGCAACATGTTCCTTGAAACCATCCCTCGCGCTCTTTTCTTTCAACTTGTCTAGATCCCATCTTTTTGCATTCTTTCCTTTCTTCAATTTCTTCGGCTTCAGATGGCATTTCATGACCAACAAGTTGTGGTCAGAGTACACGTCTGCTCCTGGGAAAGTTTTGCAATCCAACACCTGGTTTCTGAATCTCTGCCTAATCATAATGAAGTCTATTTAATACCTTCCAGTGTCTTCAGGTCTCGTTCACGTATAAAGCCGTCGTTTGTGGTGTTTGAACCAAGTATTGGCAAGGACTAAATTATGATCAGTGCAGAATTCAACCAGCCGACTTCCTCTTTCGCTCCTGAATTCTCCTACTGTATTACCTTCTCTTCCTTGGCCTACCACTGCATTCCAGTCTCCCATCACAATTAGATTCTCGTCACCTTTTAGATATTGTATTAAGTCTTCTATCTCTTCATATGTTCTTTCGATTTCCTCATCATCCGCTGAGCTAGTAGGCATATAGACCTGCACTATTATGGTGTTCTTTGGTTTGGTGTCTATCTTGACGACAATAATTCTTACACTATGCTGGTCGTAGTAGCTTGCCCGCTGTCGTATTTTCATATTCATTATTAAACCAATTGCATTTCCTCTGTTTGATTTTGTGTTGATAATTCGGTAGTCGCCTGACCAAAAATCCTGTTCTTCCTGCCAACGTACTTCACTTATACCAACTACATCTAACTTTAGTCTATTCATCTACCTTTTCAGATTCTCTAATCTACCACAACTGTTCAAACTTCTAACATTCCACGCTCCGACTCGCAGAATGTCAGTATCCATCTTCCTGATGATCGCCCCCTCTCGTGTATTCCCCACCCGGAGATCCGAATGGGGGACTAGTTTACCTCCGGAATATTTTACCCGAGAGGAAGCCATCATCAGTACATCATTCATACAGAGAGAGATGCATGTCCTCGGGAGTTAATTAGGTTGTAGTTTCCCGTTGCTTTCAGCCGTGTAGCAATATCAACACAGCTAAACCATTTTGAGTATTATTACAAGCCCATATCAGTCAATCATCTAGACTGCCGTCCTTGCAACTTCGGAAAGGCTGCTACCCACCTTTCGATGAACCAGTCGTTAATCTGGTCTCTCAACAGATACCCATCCGATATGGTTGCACCTGTGGCTCGGCTATCTGCTTCATTGGGACAAACAAGCCTCCCCACCGCCGCAAGGTCACATGTTTCCCAGGGGACTGTATTGAAGATATAGGAGAAATAAAATTATAGAATATTCTGGATATTAGGTATAACGTGGAGCCGAGCTGGAATTGCTCCAATCTAGGCGCGAATCCTCTACGTACCCTAGTGCTGAAGGGAGGCCTAAGATTCGCCGCCATCTAGCACCACGAGTGACGTCACGCAAAGCCGAAATAGCCGACTCCGCTGCGACAATTTCCCCCGCCATCCAGCACCTATACTCAGCCGAGGTCTCGCGATAGTAGCCGAATATATTCTGCCCGCGACTGTTTCCGTACTCGTGGCGGGTCCAAAAAAAAAGAGAGACTCAATAAAGTGTTTGAGACAATCATGGATGGAAAAAGTGTATTTGATCGGTATTTAAAAGAATCGACAGCGACGTAATAAGTGGATACATTGAAACTGTTAATGCCTACAATGTGTTTCTGGAAGTTCACTTGGTTATTCTTCATCTACGAGGAGAAGTGAAATCCACAAAGAAGGTAACTGAACATTGTTAGTAGTTTGTGTAGACATATTAATAAGAAGATGTTACATTTTAGACTGTAAATTAAAATGTTCTCTTACAGGTGAAAATTTGTGGTTTTCATGGAAGCCAAAGAGCAACCGTTACGTACCAGTTATTGATTTCTCAGGTTATCCTTTTTCTTAAGAGAAAATTACCTATTTTGGGTGTTCTCGGGGGCCGAAATATGACAAGAAGCGTGAACAGAACAATGCGGTATTTATAAGATATTTACACTATAAAATACGACCCTGGGAAAATATATCTAGTCAGTCCACTTTCCGTAGAGCACTTTAAGAGTTCACTTCATTCCCATTCCTGTGTTGGTATTTTCTTTATCCTCTTATAACAGGGAACCAAATAGGCTTTTCGCCTGGATGATTTGTATACTAAAATACTCAATTAGGGATAACTTCCAGATTGTGTTTAAATGTTACAAATCAGAATTGAATATGTTTCTCCTGAATCCTTAAGGGGCTGTTTGATCCATATTGTTTTTTCTTTATTTTTATATTCATTAGTCTGATCATCCCGATGTGAAGAAAAGCAGAGTACGTGTTATTGCCACAAAGAAACTGGGTTGTGCTGCATGGATGACTGTGAAGTGTGTACGAATTTTAAGTGATTTCAGATTTGAAAAGGATAATTTGAGGATGAAGACAGAGGTACATTCAAAACATTATTTTAAGTTAATGTGACGTACTAGTTCATGTTGACCCAATTTTCTAATGTGGTGATGTCCTCTTTATTTTACAGGTTTTCCAGGAGTTGAAAGAGGCGCTGGAAGCTAAGTCGGTTACCGGCACGTTGCGATTCTACGTCAATGCAAGTTCTGGACAAACTCACAACCACAGTAAAGTATCGACAGAAACGAACGATCAGATTCACGCAGGATTAAAGGGGGAAATAAAACGTATTGTGGTTACAGGAATCACATCTCTTCGCGATATTAAAATAATGTTGGAACGAGCTGTCAAACAGTTATTTCCAGGAAGCAATAAACCAAGCCGTCTTAATACAGCCTTCTATACATCAGACGCAGTAATATATGCACATGTTTACAGCGCCATATATTTCTCGAAACAAAATCTGATAGACCAGGAAGCCATAGAGGAAGAAATGAAGAAATGGAAAGAAGAAGCACCAGATAATAAAATTTATTTCAGACCATTCCTGTCAAATGAAAATGGAACAGTGGACACCCTACTTTTCTGTTACTAGACATCATGGCAACAAAATTTGTTGCAACGTTACGACAAATTATGCTTACTGAATGCTACCTATCGCACGACAAATTATTATCTGCCTTTGCTTTTTCTTTGTGTTAAAACGAACGTAGGATATTCAGTGGCAAGAATATTCGTTGTTCAAGCTGAGAGCATGGGTCTTATTTCAGAAGCTCTATCTATTTTCAAACAGTGGTCCCCAAACTGGATTCAATTTACTGGATAACCGATTATTCCGAAATGGAAATTAGTTCAATTGAAACCATTTTTCCTGAAAGTGTGGTGTACCTTTGAGCATTCCACAGGGAGCAGGCTTGGCAACGTTGGCTTCATAAAGGAGGAACAGCTGACACGGTTCTCCAGGTGTGGCGCTCACTTGCCAGGTTTACAACTGAGGAAGACTACGATAATCGTGTGCGACAAACAATCATCGCGCTCTACACTATTTTTGGCCACAGTGGTTAAATGAAGCACATCGCTGCGTGTCTTGTTTCAGTGAAATGACTTTCTCGTTATTGTCAACACGAATAACGGCGTTGAGAGTCAGAATAAAATTCTGAAGCATTCTTATTTGGTGCACAATTCCGACACTACTTTGTTAGGAATGCTCAGAGTTGTAATCAATACATATCTACCGGACTCGTTGAGGAAGTACTGCATAGAGAACACGGTATTGAAAGCTTACAATAGTGACATTCGTACTACTTGAGATACAGGTCACAACATTTTATCAGGCATGTAATGAAGAGATTAACGCAAGCACGGTGTGAAATTACTAAGCAACGCGTGAATTATGTCAGAGAAGGAGTTTTCTCCGTACTGAGCTCCAGTGATCCTAATGTGTCATACACTGTTGACTGTTGTCCAGATTACCCTATGTTCAGTTTTTCTTGCAAGCAAATGTGTGCCATTTTCGAACACTTTCCTGGCTGGAGATTTGACAAACTGAACGTTCATAACAACAGACACAACAAACCGTCACTCTACTGTAATCCATGACAATCTAACAGTAACTGACGGACAAATGAGACTAAAAGAAGGTAGTGATGAAATCCATGAGTTGTGCAGGCCCAATGTGTCAAGAATGAAGGTACTGCAACAAGCGGTAAGAGACGAAGCAAAGAGGCCAATTGACATGTATTTGGGTGAAGATGTCAAGATGTTACGAGAAATACAGGGCACGCTTGTAGAGAGACGAAAGGAACTGGAGCCACTGCAGAACAAAAACAGCCTTCAGTGTTCCGTTTCCAGAATTAAGAGGAAGTACGGGATACTACCAGCGAGACTGAAAAAGAATCAATCACTACTGATCTGCATTTAGGGCAGTCGCGTAGGTGGCAGATTCCCTACCTGTTGTTTTCCTAGCTTTTTCTTAAATGATTGCAAAGAATCTGGAAATATATTGAACATCTCCCTTGGCAAGTTACTCCATCCCTAACTCCCCTTGCTATAAACGAATATTTGCCCCAATTTCTCCTCTTGAATTCCAAATTCATCTTCAAATTTGATCTTTACTACATTTAAAGACACCACTCAAACTTATTCGTCTACTGATGTCCTCCCACGCAATCTCTCCTCTGCGAGCTCGGAACATACCACATAGTCGAGCAGCTCGTCTCCTTTCTCCTAAGCCTTAGATTTAAGTTGCATCCATTGGTAATATGAGCCCTCCAGGGTGATCACCACGAAATGTCTCATTTTCCGGGGTGTGTAGGGAAGGTGTGCCGAACCAAGCCTGCCTGGGTGATGCGCTTCCTTTATTCCAACTTCTCCTTGATTGTCGTTGTCGCCATTAGCGATAACATTACCCGAATGTGACGTGAGTTTCTCATTGAAGATGGCGCTTTAGCCAACTGTGTTGATACACAGCTTGTCTCTCGCTCTCCGTGTGTTATGTTTGTCTGCTCGAGAAACCAACAATAGAGGGATCGAAAATGATGAACAAACTGGGATTTAAAATGTGCTTCTTGATCTACGAATTGCTATTATCGTGGATTTACTTGTTACAAGGCTCGACTCTCTGCTGGGAGTCATTATTTTGATTGACGTAAATATTTTGAGATTGCTG
The DNA here is from genome assembly GCF_040414725.1 of Anabrus simplex. NCBI lineage: Eukaryota > Metazoa > Arthropoda > Insecta > Orthoptera > Tettigoniidae > Anabrus > Anabrus simplex. The sequence goes on from NC_090267.1 coordinate 13,882,712, forward strand.
ATTGCTGCTCCCAGGTATTCTTACATTTTATTTCATTTCACGCGCCATAGTTGCAAGAACGGCTCTATGCGATTGTATATATGTAGTTTTTTATCACCTGCTTTGCAGGCTCTTCGTTAATTAATTTTATGTGTGTTTTATATTTTTCTTTCTTTGTGTGCACAGGCGCGAGAACGGAGAGTGGTATTTACCTATCTGTTTGCTTGGGGTTGTGTGTGTTTGTGGGTTTTGAGACCATGCACTTCTATTTCCTTATCGTTTGGAATCATGGCTGAGCATTGGTGTATTGTGTGATTTGACGCTACGGGGTTTAATCCATGTTTGTCCACGTGAGGCAATTTGGATGTCCCGTGTAGCGGGTCGACGAATATTGTGATTGCTACGATTATATCTGGATCAGCCTTGCCTATTTTTGCGGCTGTCCAGCATTATATCTGCGGTGTTCGAACCATGCTCGTGAGCCCATGATATCCTTCGCTATCCTGTGCCATAGTATACGTCGCGTCTTGACATAGTCTGGGTCGATTTGTGTATTGGGTCTCTCTTCTGTTTATACGTGTCTGTGCTGTCTGCCTGTGTACGGTTTAGAGTATCTCGTAATTTTTCTTTTTCTTTTATTTTTCGTTGTAGTTGGCCGGTTCGGGCCATGTGTAGTGTGCTATTTTATATTTCTAGGCCGTTATTTGCTCCGTTGTCGGCGATTAGTTTTTGTTTTGTAACTGTGGCAACATCCTGTTTTTCTTTTGCTTCTGCACCTTTGGGAGGCTGTGCTTTGGCTTTGTTGTTGTGACGCGCTAGCATCGAGTGGACGCTCGCTTGGAGCACGGATACTAACTGTTGATACGTGCGCGGCCCGTATTAGCGTGACTGTATTATCCCTTTCGTGGTTCCATTTTCTGATTCCTTCGATAACGTGTTCCACGTCACATATTTTTCTGAAACGAATTTGTAATTTTATGTGGTCATACGGGAGTGAATAGTGAGATCGTGTGTACTGTGTCATTGAACGGGATACTACTTGATGTTCCATTTTTCTACAGTTGTGTAAGTAACTTTTAATGCAGCCTCACATTTTTGTTTACATTTTAATATTATGTGTGTTTATAATAAACCCCAGTTTCTTTGATCCATTCTTTCATTCATGGGGGTTACGGGTTCTTGCCTTTCTGTCCTTTCGCTCCCCTATTGTGTACGCACGGGTCTAGCTCCGAACTGTATTAGTTCGTTCCAGTCCATCCACGGCAATTTACGAAGAGAGGTAAGTGAGGTAGATGGTGTGTTGTGTTGATGTGTTATGGTAGCAGGGTAGGGAGTTCTTCTTCGCCGTCTGGGTGGCAACTGAGCTGGTCTCCTCCTCGTCCTTGCCACGCTGTCCCTCCCTGGTAGTCGGACGACCTGAAAGAGACTAGAGAGCTCGTTCTCCACGTCGAGTACCCGTTGCTGGTCGTGATGCCTGATGATGAGGCCTCCTGGTAGAAAGCTCTCCACAGACATGATCATGGGGAGCCTCTTGCCTCCGTGGAGAGGGCGCCGCACTCTCTCCAGGACTGGACCCGGTCGGAATGTACAGGGCGCGCCGAACTGTAGTAGACGAGCAGCGCCTTGTACTCGGAGAAGAAAAAGCCGTTGGGTGGGTCGCACCCGTCCCTGTACGGCTCCGTCAGTGGTGACGATGTCTACGGTTCCGTGCTGCCTTCCTGCGGTGGTGGCACTCACCAATAGCAGCCTCGACTCCGCGCACCACATACCTCTCCTGGCGTCCTTCCCTGTTGTTATACGCCGTACTCATACGTGTCCTCCTGAAATAAAACTCCTGAAAGAGAAAGCGAGTACTAAGAGGTGCTTCAGCTCAAAGGCTCTTTCGAAAATGTACCAACAAGTGGAGCTGCCTGACTAGTACAGATCACATGGCGAGGAGAGATAAGTCAGCGTCCTCTCGCTGTGACTGCCAAACTCGTTTTCAACCGCTGAAGGATTTTTTCCGGGGGGGGGGGGGGGAAGCCCGCTCTCCCCGCGTGACCATCGACTCAATCTACATGACCTCCGACATGCTATTATTTCTAAGAAGAAAGAGATACCAGGGAAGTGTGCGAAGTGATACAAGCAGTATCTGCCGGTTTCCCAGTTAGACTCGCTACCACGGCCAGAGTTTTTTTTGCTAGGGGCTGTACGTCGCACCGACACAGATAGGTCTTATGGCGACAATGGGATAGGAAAGGCTTAGGAGTTGGAAGGAAGCGGCCGTGGCCTTAATTAAGGTACAGCCCCAGCATTTTCCTGGCGTGAAAATGGAAAACCACGGAAAATCATTTTCGGGCTGCCGATGGTGGGATTCGAACCTACTATCTCCCGGATGCAAGTTCACAGCCGCGCGCCTCAGCGCGCACGGCCAACTCGCCCGGTGGGCCAGAGTTTGTGTTGGTAGGTGGTGTTAAGGTGTGGTATTGAAGGGGCAGGCGAAAAACTCATAGACAGAAAAGAGAAAGATCCTTCAAGTAAAACCTGACATCTTGTGATAGCACATGCAAGGATGTGCGCTTGAAAGGTCCAGTGGTTGTGTTAGTTGAGAAGAGGTATCATGCACCAGCCATGATCCATCGCCTCACCATTCCATCTGCCCGGGGATCAGTCCGTCTGGGCACTGCCGTGACTAGCGAGGGCCTTGCCGGTTGCGGAGCCATGCGTCTAGTACCACTAGGGCCCGCCGCACAGCGCCAACTCCTTGCGGTCCCTCATACTCAGTCTCCTATCCTGGAGAATGAGGCCAAGCCCGCCGGAGCGGGTACCTCCTGGAAGGGGCTGGGCCATGACGCCGGGCCTCCTTCCTCTCTGTCCGCGCCATGGCCCGGTAAAGAGGGCAACTGCGATGGGAGGCCGGGTGACCCCCCGCGCAGCTGGCACACACCGGCGCCTCCTTAAGTGTTGCGCAGGCCGTGTAGTGATGATCACCCCCACGACAGTTGCACCTCACTTGGAGCCCACACCTCTCCTGCCGGTGGCCCCACATCAAACAGCGGAAACACTGCAAGAGCTGTTGAGGGGGGCGTTTCTATCTCACCTGATTGCCGCTACCAGCTGAGGTCCGCTCCTGATTGGCTCCTTGGTCGGCTGCTGTCCTGGGAGCAGTCCTGGGTTGCGGCCGGGCGGCCCTCTCCTGGTGGGCTGGCGTCGTCTTCTTCCTCCTGGTCCTGGGGCGGCGTCTCCTTCCCGGTGATCTCTTCTCGGCAGGGGAAGAGGCCTCTTCCTGGTGGCCCTGCTCCCGGCTTGATGGCCCCGGGGTAGCGTGTGGCTCCGCTGCGTCGCCGTCTTCTTCCTCCTCCTGGCTGGCGGCGGTGGCGCCGGTCGGTGCTAACACTCGACTGCTTTCCCTGTCCTATGGGGCGCACATCGATATTTGCAGCTCGACAGTTACACTGGCAGGCTGGGCCTGGACGTCAGCTTCTGAACGCCAGGAAACGTCCTCCTCCCCTGCTGTGCTGCCGACCGACATCACGGGCGATTTCCTGGATTGCGCCCGGGTTACAGGCTCTTCCAGGTGGGCCAGGGTCTGCGTCCACTCCGCCCTGGCAGGTGGTTGACGTTCCTGGTTGGCGGTCATGTTGGTCTGCGTTTACTTTGTAAAGTACAGCGGTCCAACTGGGGTCGCGCCGTCGTGGCGCTCGGGGGCGCCGTCGTCGTCCTTGGTCTTCGGCTCCGTCTGGGTGGCTGCTTCCTGGCTGCCTGAGATGTCCAGCTGCTCCCTGAGTCCTGGTAGCCGGACGACCTGGAAGCGTTGGGATATCAGCCTCTCGTAGGCGCGAAGGCGTCTTGCGTCCTTGGGGTAGATCACGACTGCCCAGCCGGGGATCACCTCACGGACGAGATGGTCAACCGGCCCCTCTCCTTTGTCCTCCACGATCGCGACTATATGAATCGTCTCCCGGTACACGTCCTTCCCCCACCGGTTGTACACAAACAGCGACGGGAGGCGGGCGCCGTGGCTGCCTGGCAGTCGTAGTCGTACGGTCTCGCTTGGACGGTTATCATCGACATCCTGGTCCTCCTGAAAAAGAAATCCTGAAGGAGAAACAGAAAGCGAGCACTGAGAAGTGCTCAGCTCTGACAAATGCTCTTTCGAAATTGTACTAACAAGTGCAGGTGCTGGACTAGCACTTAGAAAGTACAGAGCGCCTGGCGAGGAGAGGGACAGCGGTGCGAGAGGCACGCACGTCCTTCCGCTACAGCAGTTAAGCTCGTCCCAACCGCTGAAGCCAATCGCTGTTGCTTTAAATAGGGAGACTAGTGGTTCCAGAACAGTCCAGAAGTTGGATACACTCAGAGACCTCTCGGCCACAAATCTCTCGATGTTTCCGGTCACCGCTATCCATAAGTGACACTGATCGAATCCATTCTATTCGTGAGCTGGTCCGAGACACTGGATTAGCGCATACGACTGAAGGAACGCCTGGGGATGATAAAAATTGCATCACAATCGATTTCGCGTGACTTGACGGGAATGCAGAAATGGTTACTATACGACTCTTCTAGTAACCATTTGGAGCGCTATGAGGGTGAAGGGAGGTAGTTAGAGTGAAAGGTAGGGATCACGCGCAGGTCTCCGTCAGTGACGTCATCGGAACCCTGATATCTCAGCACCTTTTCCCCTGTATGAGTAATGCACAGCTGTGAGCGATTCTCTTTTCAGTCGCAAGTTATAGATAACAGAACATTATGGATCCTGTAATCTCACCTCAGAAATCATATATCCCACCAATACATTAGAGTGGTAATAGGAGACAAAATACGATATGAATCAGGTAGCGTTTCTGAAATATGTAAAAGGTCTGTATAAAACGTTGTAGCAATATTAAGACTTCGATCGCTGAGGAGTGGTCATTCTACAAATGTTCATGTTTCCAGCACGTATAAGGCTTGATGACCGCAAAAATAGACCTATTTTTACAAAGAATATATTAGAAAACTACAGTACATACTGCACACTGTACACAACACAAACAGTAAATGTTCTTCTTCAGGTGACGAAGAACTGACAACGTTATGTAGTCCATGAGCCTGCGGTAACACTCTTAGCACTGGGGTATTATACGTAAAGAATAATGCTGATATTTAAATAAAATCTATTTTGCTTTACGTCGCACAGACACAGATACGTCCTACGGCGATGATGGGATAGGCCTAGGAATGGGAAGGAAGCCGCCGTGGCCTTAAGGTACAGCCCCAGCATATGCCTGGTGTGAAAATGGGAAACCACGGAAAATGAACTTCAGGGCTGCCGACAGTAGGATTCGAACACACTATCTCCCGATTAGTGGATACTGGCCGCACTTAAGCGACTGCAGCTATCGAGCTCGGTATTTAAAGAAAAAAATATCAAACGTACTTGTATAAAACATCAGTGGAATTTCATCAATGTCTCTGCTTTTTTTCTTTCTAAATCATTTTTATCGGTCTTGTATTAACTGAAACTCGGCCTCTTAAATATCTTATGTTTGTTTGAAGCGTTCATTCGAATAAAAGGACGGCTTCTCACGAGGAAACTAACTGCAATTTCATGAATTTTGGGGAATTTCTTCTTCCGGGTCTCCGTTATTCGTATTCTGTGTCCTTGAACCCATTTTCCTTCTGCACTACAGTGTTCTACCACCTCTCTATAGGCAGCATCAAACTTCCCACAGACCGTTTTGTAATCCAGTTTACTCCGATTGTTGTACGTTGACCTGTTTCCTCGCCGTAATCGCGTTCTGTGCCGAAGTTCTTCTTCTTTACCTTGGACGCTATATAGCCAGCTTGGTTTTGAAGCGGACCACCTGAACCAAGCCCCTCCCCCGCTAATGATATACGACGCAATACATAATGCACGACGGGAAATTTGGGGGCGTAGATCCAGACCGGGAAAGGCAGATAAAAGGCCCTGAACTGGAGATGCCCCTCATAAATAATGCATGGCAAGGAAGTAACTAACTAATAGGAATGAAATTCGCCGGCCTGAGTGGCTCAGACGGTTAATGCGCTGGCCTTCTAACCCCAACTTGGCAGGTTCGATCCTGGCTCAGTCCGGTGGTGTTTGAAGGTGCTCAAATACGACAGCCCCGTGTCGGTAGATTTACTGGCACGTAAAAGAACTCCTGCGGTACTAAATTCCGGCACCTCGGCGTCTCCAAAGACCTTAAAAATAGTTAGTGGGACGTAAAAAAATAACATAGAAAAAATTGGAATGAAATTCGAATAAAATTGAATGAGGGTTTATTTATATAAATAAGAAAAGGAGAAAGCGAAGCCACCAATGAAAATTAAACAATGAAAGCATACATACCTTTGTCCTTCAGGTTTATCAGAGGCAAAAATGTAAATATCTCAAACATCAAGAAAAGTAAGACCTTACGACGTGCTCACCACTTGAATGATAGTTTCACAACATATTTAAACATCTTGAGAAAACCACACGGACTTTGTTTGGTCGTTTCTTTCAACGAGGTAAATTGCATTCTTTTTTATTTCCAAGCATTAATCAAGGTACCACCATCATCACGACAACAATACCCATTACCAAGATAAAGGATCACAAAGCATCACGGAGTGGAACGAAACCGGATGTAATGGAAGTATTCAGGTATCGGGGTGGCCGAGAATGGAACATCTCTGCTCCAAAGAATAATACGTAAGGCAGGAAGAATCAGGTGTGCGCATCACCCGTACTTAAAATAAACAATAATGGCGGCCACGTTAACAAGCAGAAACGGTCAAAACCTAGGCAAAGGCAAGACAATTAACATCGTACACGAAGCGAAAACCAAGTAAGGAAGGATTAAATCAAAAAAAGAAATATCAATTAACTGACCAATACGACACCTTTTTACTCCTCGCTCACACCCGCCCACACACACACACACACACAAGCATTCAGCCATTACCGATATCGGGCTACAATAGGGTCAATAACTCATTCAAAAGCAGATCCCAAACACAAGTAATATGACTCACCCGGTCATAAGAAAAGGCCACATGTACGACGGAGTAACGTGCACAACGCAAATATTTCATAAGCAGGATGATATGGACCCATGGTTCGCGTATAAGCCCACCAACTTACGCATTGGGTACGACTCGAATAGATCTCCGTGTTGACACCCAGAGCATACTCACTTTTTGGTTGAAAAATACATCACAATACCGTGCACATAATCAGAATTTTCGCAGACCCAGTTACCACATCATCATCAGCACACAGCCCATTCATATCACGGAGCAAAAAGGCGTGTACCAATCAGTTGCTATTTAAGGCACAAGATAAACATACAACACAGCTCACAGTAGCTGCAGTATAAGCTGATTGGAGTATAGGCAAACTTTAAACCTTATGAGTACCCATCTGTAATTGAGAAATGCCACTCCGATCAGAGAGGACTCCATCTTAGTATTCCTCACGTCATAACCACAACAAATATAGCAAGTCAAGGAGATAAGGTCAAATACTCGCCGAAAGAAGGACCATCCGTGTTAAAAGCAGGGTGCTGCCCTCTGCAGTACACTTAGGGAAATCGTTGAGTCAGTCAATTAAGAGCTGATACTGTGACCGTTCATGACATCATCATATGTATATAGAGACATCCTGTATAGAGAATATGCCGTTTTCCGCGCAGTTCTACGTTAAATAGCCCGCAAACGAGGATATTCTTGACGGTTCAAGGACTCGAGCCGCCCCCCGTAGAGTCGTGCACCCATCCTCTCGTTGCGCGCAATTGGGAAAACAGGGAGTACAAGCGCCTGTAAGTGGAGTTCGTTCTCACTCTGAGCGAGAGAGCTGGAGCAAGCAAGATTTCACATGACTGAGAAGTGAGGTCACGAAACAGCCTGAAAGAAGTCGTCTCAACATACGAGACGATATCACCCCATCTATTCCCCTAAATATCTAGTGGCACCAACGTGTAGCTGTCAACTGTTTCGAGGGTATTAACATTAATAACTCGGAAATACTTGATAGATAATTTCGAGTTATATCTTCGATGAATGAGGAGATTTTATGCGGATTTATCATGCAGAGAACCATTCTACATAATAAGAATAATGGGAAGTGCGCAGGTAGTTGATGTCTTGAAGTGAGTAAAACTAGATGCCCGACTCTGACAGTACCAGGGAAATTAGAAAACCCCGGAGTCAGGCTCCACCTACTGAGAATTGATACTGACGCTTTGATGATTAGACACGAACCCGCGAAGGATTCGAAACGAAAATTGATCAGTGGAAAGTGGGATGTACAGGTTTTAATTTGATATTAAATTAGACGTGTAAATATATCTGCCAGCGGACCGATGTTTGACAAGGGGGCGTGGACTGACTCCTCCTCCAGAAAATAAGGCTTTCCACTATATAGGCGAGAGGCAAGAAGGCAATATATTCCAGTATATCCAGTGCATTCGGTCTAATCAGCAGACCTATTCGTTAGTGAACAGTCAGTTTAATATTCAGTTTTTTACAGTGTGAAGATTCCTTATAGAACAGTGCTTTGTAGTGTAAATGACAACACTCAGCGAGTGATGGTGCGCTGCGTGCTAAATATTTAATAATTCCTTAATGCAGTTCGCTATGATCTGGATGTGAAAAGAATTTTACTGTGATTATGTGTCAGAGAGGCGCGGGATGGTAAAAGAGGTGATCGGTTGAAGTAAATTATTACGTGCACAGTTATGAAACTGATCTAAATGAATTGAGTGGACTGTGTCGCATTATGCGTGATATATATAAACGAGGTTAAATGAGGGAAGTAATCCAATAAAGAGATAGTTCGATCACAGTGTTTCAGTAAGGCTTGAACCAACGCTAACAGTGAGCGGTTTATCAGACATCATTTTTGGAGACCGGGCAGCCTTCTCCGTATTCTCTCTAACGCAGTGAGTTGTACATCGTAAGAATGATTAGTGAAGTCGAGTGGGTCGATTGATGACCAATAAAAATATATTAATACATAATATTCATATCCTGTGAGTGCGACCGGTTAGTGTGTGGTACTTCGAGATCAAACAAATTGAACTAGTGTATGCAAATGAAGGTATCGATATTGGCTGCAGGACAAACGCCGATATGGGGCTAATGTGCTTAAATTTATGAGTATCCTTAGTCATATCAAAGTTATAGTGCATGACACAATTAGTGCATTGATAACAAATTAGCTCTTCCTCATTTGCGTATTTGACCTCCGAGAACTTCAGGTTTGAAGAGAGCTGGTTAGTGGTCCGCTGTACAGTCACTCCAACGCATCAGGGATACTCTGGACATTTTGACGCCAGCCGAGGATTCAACCAGCATGCAGGCGAACCGACATAGGATGACTCTGGAAGCGTTCGCAAGTGAAGACGCCCTAATGACAGCCTAAGCTGATGGCTGTGTCCCCTGAGGAAAGCTGATTGCAGACATCTAAGTGTTGAGTACATTTTAACTTTCTTTCCATGATACCTAGTCACATGTATGGAAGTAAATCATTTGCATGTAAATACTGTGAATATTTTTTGAGTATAACACGAGTTTCAGGGGATTATAGTTTGTAAGTTTTTTCTGTGAGATTTTTCTTCGTGGCTTGAACCACTCACTTCATTAATTAGAGGATATAGTGCATGGTAGTTAATAAGGCCCTAGTATAATTTACAGGTGACGTGACGTAAATGAAAGGGAATAAAGTTTCGTAATATGCTCTGATTGCCCAAGGCTAGTTTAAATGCTATGATTCATCACAAGAATTCCCGATTAGTTATTCTGGATGGCACGTCACAAAAAAGGGTAAAAATTCTTCCTGTATAGATTTAAGACTGCGTACTCCAGGACGATAAAGAGCCAATTGTGGGGTGTAACTCACTGACATAGATCGCGATTAACTGTGAATTTTCTTTATCCTGAAGGTTAGAGTCCTCTGTTCAAATATGCATGTCTTCGGGATATGAGGACTGAGAAGACAATATTTGATTGGTAGGCCGGTGAATTTGAATATCCATTGGTGATTAAATATGTGAATTCCCCTGTTGAATGTATATGTATGGCGATGTATAATGCCGCCTCGTGAGTGAAACAATTGAAGCCAAAGGTAGGCTAATATTTGATGCTACGCTGAGGGCGTTAGTGTGTTGAAGAGAAATAATGTCTTTGCGATGATACGAATATTTAAGAAACGGCAGGTGAAGGCTGGTGCCTCGCTCCGCCAGAAAAAAAAGCAGAACGAGCAAATGTCCCTGTTCGTCTTGCTTGAACGTTTTATGAGGGGGATGGGGGAAGCTAGACCCCGAACGAGGTTCGTTCACCACTTTGAGAAGGGAGGCACATTTAGTTTGTTATTCTCTTCTCTTCGTATAACGGAGACACGCGTAAATTAAGAAATTTACACCGTCGATAGGTTCCAGATAATATAGACGAGTGAAATTCTCCCATCTTTCTATTATTTGAATTTAATTAAAGTAAAAACCGTTATAGGGTTTTCAGGTTATTGCACCCCACATTTGGAAGTCCTGGGTTCAAGACCCCAGGTTCCGACGGAGACTGTTGGCCATATGTAGGGTGTGTTGTTATTTCTTAAAGCGAGTGTATTACATGTTATATGACGCAATCTATTGGTTGTCGATTGGTATGCTTGTTATTTTAAGGACACCGTTGAATTCGAAAGGTCGTGTGTCATATTAGTGTATAGGTAATCCCTATGAAGCATGTGTTATGAGGAGTTAATACTCCGTATGATAAATTGAACGAGGTCATCAACATAGAGCATGTGACATAGCTATCATGTGGTTTAACTGCGCTCAAGAAATTTCGTAGTGAACCTCAGCTAACATGTTATATAAATCGAAGGATAAAATTGAATGAAATGATTCATGCCATAAGGGAGATATGTCTGGGTGAAATATGTATAAAATGTTTTAATGTGTTAGCTGATAAGGTCTTCGAGTGTTAAATGGTTCTGGAAAGGGACGCCCTTTCGATGTATTTTCAATAATTTTTGAAGGTTATGAGGTGTTAAATGCTAATCTGAAAGGACAGAAACGGACGTTCAAAGCTCAAACCTAATTTAGGAATTAAGGTTACGGCATATGCAAATATCCCGGCGTATCTTTGTGTAGCATACCATACAAGTGTTTCCTTAGATAATAAAAACAATTTTTGCAAAAATATATTATCTCCCTCCTTATTTGACATACTCGTATTCCTCTGATGTCCGGGACTCTTTCCCCCTACTTAGAATTAAATAGTTTAAGCCCCTTTCCGGACATACCACGTACCCAAGCTCTTGAGCAAGCCGAGGAGGGACTCAAGTAGGGGCGATGGACTTCGACTCCAGGGATTGTTAAAGGGTCTCGTCAAATAAATCCTTACAGCCACTTCACAAGCCAGTCAAGATAAATTGTTATGCACTGGAACCCTGAACAGGTGCATACAAATGGCGCACAACGTGGGGCGTACAAATGGCGCGCCAACGCTAGGGGCGTACAAAATGACGGTCAACATTCGAACAGTGATATGGTAGTTTAGGGGCTTGATATGGTAGTTTAGTGGCCAAAAAATCGATAACCTTATTTCAGAGTAAAAGTTTATTTCCGAACACGTGGCTTAGTTCGAACACTAGAGTACCTGGTAAAGTAGTGGTACCAAAAGGGTATGTTGAGAACTAAAGGATTGAAAATGCCGAATTTACCCGAATATTGAAATGATTAAGAATGAGGAATACGAGATAAAATCAGAACGTGTGAACATAGTAGCTAGTATGAATGAAGTGTCAGACGGAGTGCTCAGGTCACTACCGTGGACAGTTGTATCACACATAATAAGATTTAAATGAGTGATTTGAATATATTATATTTAATAAAGAGTCGGAGAAAAATGGAGAAATCCTATAACCAGATTATGTGGAAACGTACATGATGGTCACTCATAATCACGGCAGACCCGATGAAGTTACAGAATGGTGAAACTTCAGGGAAACAATACGATGTTTTTCCCGTTAGTGAGGATAAAGTGACCGGGCAGAATTCTTCAAATCCTGCTGGTTACGGGTTTGTGCTAGACGCGATGCATTAGTAGCAGGCCTTGATAATTTAGGGGATACGTCCTATGATAATATTAGATACCGCGAGTAAGAGAGGGAGCCTCACCCCAAAATGAACAGTGAAATGCTGTCAGGTCATAGACGGACAACTGACTGCTAGTGCAACTGGTACATCTTGAAGCTGATAGCATCCAATGTTTATCGAATATACCATGTGTCTGGTATACGTAAATTACCTTGCCCATTTAGGTCGTGAATTCGGGTAACATTTAAATTGACGAAGGGCTACAGAAAGTTATTTTGTAGTAAGTTCCGGTAAAATAGTTACGAATGATGTATGGGCATACTAAGGAAACACTTGCAGTTATTAGGAGGTGTGACGTAGCTGTTGTGAAGCTAATTTTGGTATAAGATAAATTACGTATTTCAAAAATGAACACACCTGCCTAAGTTTAGGAAAATAAATCATGTTAACTGAGGATGCTAAAGTCAGCTCGATTCAGGGGGTACACGTTCTCCAGAAATAAGTGTCAGTATGAATGTGGAGGACATTAAGGCGACGATGGCCAGTCTATTGGCCGAACAGAAGGAGCAGATCAGGATCGACTGTGAAAGGCAAGCAGAACTCTTGAAGGAGCAGATTAGGGCCGATAGTGACAGGCTTGAGGAACGTTTTGTTGGACAGGAGCAAGCGAACGCTGTAACCAAAGAGCAACTTAATAAGCTAGATGAATGTTTGAACCAACAGACCAGTCAGGTTGGGCAACTCACTGAACGCATAGAGAGATAAGAGGCGTCATGTAAGGCCAAGGCCGCAGAACTTAAAGACCATTTCACTTCCCGCGTTAATGACTTAACCGCTCATATAGACTCTTTGACACAAAAATTAGATCAAACAACCATCCGTCTAGAAGGACAAATAAAGGAAGTAGACGCAAAATTTACCGCTCAGGAGAATAAAATCGATAGGCTGGAAGCAAAGATTAATACCGGAACGGAAGAGGTCGTGAATTTACGAACTCAAATTGAAGAATTGTCCGTGAAATCCCAAGACATTGAGGCACAACTGATAATGGTCACCGACAGTGCAGAGACGAAATGTAGGGAGTACCTTGACCAACAGGTGGACCTAATGAAAGTCGAACTGAAAACCGACGTCGAGGGAAAACAAAGGGAAATTCAAAGCAAGTTGAAGGAAACGAAGGACAAGGTTGATAAATTCGAACTGAAGGTTCATAAAGCAAGTATTAAGGCTGATGTCCGCGACAGATTAATATTGGAGTTACAAGAGAAAGTCGAGAACCATAAATCTCAAGAGTCCGGAGGACACGGACTATTAAAATCCGCCTTAAAGAAGCCAGAGAAATGTGAACACGATGTTCTAGGAAATCGTACCGAACCAGATAAAGTGGAGGATTCTTCACAAATAAATAAAACGAATCCAATGCGTCTGCCACCCGGACGTAGATCGGCACCACAAGATTGTAGTTCAATGCCAATTTACAATTTTCTTCGCATGAGTAATGATGAACAAAGGAAGTTCGGCTCGAACGTTCACATGACACCAAGAGGATTCCTTTCTGAAATGGATCAATACTTTCTTGACCACAACATTCCAGCAGACAAGCGCCTAAGAATGGTGGAGAAGTACTTAGTAGAACAGCCTGTCATTTGGTTCAAGGCGTTCAAATATTGTTTCGGAAGTTAGGAGGAATTCAGGTGCCGATTCCTTGAGAAATATTGGTCGATTGGAACTCAACAAAATCTACGATTGGAATTGTATTCTCGACGATATTCGGCCACGGGACAGACACGATTCTGTGAATACTTCGTGCACCAGCTCCTGAGGATGAAGGAACTGGGTAGTCCACCATCGGAATGGGAATTAGTGGCGGCAATAGGGAAGTAGTTACCACTAGAGGTGCAGAAATTACTTAAAAACTTGTTGTATATAGTCTTATTTAAACCTATAATAGTCCAAAACATGTATTATTTATTGTTAACACGAATAAATAACTTAGAAAATATTTTTTACATGAACGTCCGATCAATCGGACGTTGGCGGTCAAAAAGTTAATAATAGGGGAACGCAGAAAATGGAAAAGACCACAACAAGAGCCAAGCAAATAAATTCAAATCACATCACGAAGAATCACATCATAGTCTGAAGAATGTATAAATGTACAATTCACAATTAAGAATACCAAGGAATTTAAGAAATCATGCCATTTACAATATTTTTTTTAATTTGGGAAAGATGAAACCTGCTAATATTGCTAATAATCTCATCATTCCTCACCAAAACATAAACGGGTGAGAGAAACTCTAAAAATGTACATGGACCTCTGTAACGCGGAGGCAGTTTAGCAGTAACATTTTTAGTTTTGACATAAGCCTTATCACCAACAGAAAGTTTGGTGGCTCATCGTATTTTATTATATTGTTTTTCAACTTTGTAATATGAAACTCTTAAGGCTTCCCTAGCTTGCTTCCACATTTTGCGGATCTCACCAGCGTCGATTAAAATGATGATATGCGATCAGAGCAGCTTTACGATTCCGACTGACACATTCAGAATATTAAGCGGTGCGATAATGTAGAATTGTATTTATATGAGCATTAGATAAATCAAAACGGAATTTACGAAATAACAGGCTTTTTAAACATCTAGCATTCTCCGAGTCAGAAACTCTCTCGCTTTGAGTCAAACCTTCGTAAGGATGTAGTGGCATCACATGACAAGCCTTTTGTGATCTGCTTCCAGGACTTGCTTGCTGTAAGCTCACCTTGATCTGTATGATACGTATTTCCATTGCCTCCTGTCCTCTGGCAATATGACCAAAATATTCGAGTTGTTTTGGGTTGATAAGGGTCGACAGTCTTGTTCTGATGCCGAGCTGTTGCAGGATCGATTCATTAGTACGGTGTGCTGTCCATGATATTCGCAGTCATCTCCTATAGCACTATATTCCTAGAGCACCAATCCTTCATCGTTCAAGTTTCTGCTGCTTTGGTCGCGGTAGGGAAGATCAGAGTTCGAATGAGGGTGAAGTGATGGAGGTGTCCTCCAGATGCGAGTGAGTCTCGCAATCACAATGCGCTTACGGATCTCAGTTTCACAGTCTCCGGTATTTGTGACAAGAGATCGTAGATACTCGAAGCGACTGACACACTCATAATCAGCCATTCTTGTTATGGCAGGTCTGTTGTTATTAAAACGATCTACAATCATCACTTTGGTTCTTTTATTGTTGGTTTCAAGACATATTCTCCGCTTCGCTCGTATAACCTCCGCATGATTGTTTGTAGTTCTTGAACTCATCTTGCAATTATCACAGTGTCACCCGCACATCTGAGATTGTTAATTTTCTGCCACAACTGAGATGCCATTACTCCAATTTTCGGAAACATCTCTTTTAATGTACTCACTGAATATATTGAATATGAGGGGGAGAGAATGCAACCTTGTCGCACTCCAGAAGTAGCAGAAAATATGTCTAAGGAGTTCCTCTTAACTCCCACTGCCGCAGTGTTCGAAGAGTACAATTATTGAATCAGGTACACTGAATGTCTCGGCGTCCCCGTCTCAATGAGTATAGCCCAGAACTTTGACCATTTCACCTTGTCGACGGCTTTCTTGTAGTCCACGAAGTACAAGAACATCTCGATATTGTACTCCCTGGTCTTCTATATGAGCTGCCGGTTGTTTAGGATCTGCTCACGAGTTACTTTCCCTGGAACAAACTCGGTTTGTTCCTCTGATATTTGTGGAAGTAAGAAGGTCTTCAGCCTCTCGTTTATCACCGCGAGCATGATTTTACTTGCATGGCAGATGAGGGCTATCGTTCGATACTTTGCACACTCAAGTGGAGAACATTTATTGAACAGTGGTACGAAGATGGAGTTGCACCGCTGGTCTGGCCAATTTCCAGATATCCATATCTTCTGACAAGTTGTGGAGGATGTCGACACTCAGGTCATCCATTTTCTTCAGGATTTCAGCAGTGATTCCATCTTGGCCCGCTATTTTCTGGTTCCGGAGCTTTTTATTGCACGTACCACTTCTTCTCTAAGGATCGTTGGTTCAATGTCTGTTGGGTACTGATGACCTGGCCTTAGTTGTGGGTCATCAGTGAACAGCTTGAGGCAGTATTCTCTCCATAATTTCGTGATGCCAGCTGCATTTGTAATGCATTGAAATTTTGATTCAGTAGAGAGTTTACTTAGTTGTTTATGATACATTTAATTTAAGTTGGAAACTAAGTTGATGAATACTGCAAGGATAATCAATTAATGTTACAAAGGGCACTAGGAAAGTTTTGCAATACGCAAAAACGGTTGGCTGGACACCCCTGTTATGGCGAGGAATGAAAAGTGATATGAAAACCGGTCTAGAAGACAGCAAGGCGCGACCTTCACACCAGTTGTTACCAAGCAGTGGGATTGAAAGCAAGTTAACATGTCAGTATTGTCAAAAGGGAAATATCGCGCTGTTATCGGCTACAATTTTGCTCATGGATTAACTGTTAACCAGTGCTTGGAGGAAATGACTCCTGTGCTAGGAAAAGACTGTGCATATCGGACAACAATTTTCCGTTGGTACAAAGATTTCCAGAGGGAAAATTTTGGGCTGGAGACGATCCTCGTTCTGGGCGACCGTCTGAATCAGTGAGTGAGGAAAACATTGAAGCTGTGAAGAAAATGTTGCAGCAAGAGAGGCGGTGCACCAGCTGTTCATTCAATTCTACACGACCATCTCCACGTTAGAAGGGTTTGTTCCATTCGGGTTCTCCATTCACTTTCAGAGGAACAAAGAGCACATGAGCGAAATGGTGCCGAAAAATGCTAAAACATTTTGAAAATGGGACTTCTCGTAACGTCAATAGCATCGTTACAGGTGACGAAACTTGGATTTATTATCACGATGTCCCAACAAAATCCCAGAACAGGGTGTAGCTGTTTGAAGTTGAGGGTACTCCTGTGACTGTGCGAAAGTCAAGGTCAGTGAAGAAAAGGATGATTGCAGTATTCTACACTAAATGGGACATCCTGACTCAGGTTGTGCTAGAAACAGGAAGGACAGTTACTGCAAAGTGGTACAGCGAGACTTGTCTGCCTCAGGACATCCAGGCACTCAAGCACCTCCGTTGAAGGTCACGGCTCAACACTTGGCTTTTGCATTACGACAATGCTCCAGCACATCGTACTAATGTCACAATGGATTTTCTTGCCAGATCAGCGTTGACTGTGCTTGATCATAATCCATACAGACCTGATCTTGTCCCATGTGACTTCGCACTTTTCCCATAAGTGAAGATGAAGCTGAAAAGACGGCGTTTTGCATCCGACGGGGAGTTTCTGGCAACATGGGATCAAGAGTGTTAAAATGTAGCCGAAGAAAAGTGGCAGAGTTGGTTCAGCGACTGGTTTCGATGTATAGAGAAGTGTATTGAGTGTGGTGGAAATTATTTTGATAAAGTCTAAAGCGTTCACTCACATTGGAAAACTTTCCTAGTTCCCTTTGTATTGTTTTGGATGAATTATAGCATATAACTATTATTGATATACGAAACTAATCTTATCCTTTCCGCCAGTCCTACGAAACATTGAATAGATAATAGAGGTATTTGTCCTAAGAATTGAATAAAGACTTACGATAAAATGAGGAGTGTCATACGGCAACAAGATTAAATGCTAAATTTAATTGATATTAAGTCATATGAATTTGCAATTGTTAATTTTTTATACGTACTATGAAAGTGAAGCAGATATTCATTTCAATGTTGACATAAACGAGACATGCGACGAATAATAGTTATGCATGAACGATTCAAGTCAGTTCGGTTTTAAGAAATGTTATACCAGTTGGGCTCGACTTGCAGGATTGCAGCATGATACGTTCAGATCAAATGGACTGAATTGTAGTGATGGGTAGTCTGAGACCAGTTATCGAGATTTCTCGGGATTTCTTGAGACTAGCGCAGGCAGTATTTCTCGCGAGAAATTTCGAGAGATCTCGAGAGCGTTGTCCCCGCATTGTGCGGCGAGCAGCGTGTCGTAGGCATACAGGCAGTCGAGGCTGAATGTTGTTTGTGCCGAGAATGCGAATAGCCAACCAAGGACATTCTCCATTTCGTAAATACGTGTGAACAAGCGACTAGGGCGTTCATTTCTACCGAGGTTTATTTTGACGCAGTATAACGTCATTTTAAAGGATACGATTTCTGGAACTGTATGCACTGGTAGGTACAAGAATGAGTAGTTTAAGTACAGAAACTGACGGCTACTGTAGGTACACGTAGCTGGATACTAGAGGCGTGCATTATTCGAACTCGAGACGAGGCAAGATGCGCCTTGCTGCATATGCAACCGCCATTACACATGAGTGGAATGTGTAATCTAAAATATTTCAGTTTGCTCCAGTTCGTTCGACAAGTAGGTGTATGTTACATCGTTATCAACCCCGCATTCAATAACATATGACCACTGCTTGTGTTTACCGATATTTTGGTGACGAAGGAAATAATTCCTTAAATGTTATGGAGTGTTCGCGTCATAATTAGGTAAATCGATATATGACGGTGCAATGTGAAATTGTGTCTAGTTGTACTCGTCAACGTGACGACGATGCCCGAAACGCAACGTAAGTCGTGGATGCCAGTTATTTTGAAGAGATGTCACAAAGCACAGCCCGCTGTGTTGCTTGTTCAAAAGGAGTAAAATATGTCGGCAGAAATACTTCTGGGATGATCCGGCACTTACAAACGCATAATATCAATGAAGAGGAATCGTCACAGAACACCTCCGACCCGGTCTGAATCACAAGAAGCTTCGCTGCCGGCAACGATTGTGAGGCATCCAGATAGGTTTATATCCTAGTAACAGTTATTAACAAATTCAGCTAAGAATTCCACCTGAAATACCTCGTGAAACGTTTAAGATACTGGCATTCTGTCTTCACTTTCGTTAATGGTATTAAGGAGCTCATAGTTCAACATGCAGTACTTATCTAGGCTTTTGACAAAAATTATCGTCACACGCGCTTCCATATCAGAATTGCTGATGATAACTATCAAGCTTACACTCGTAGTTACCGGGACGTCATACAGCTCGCAGCACAGGAGAATCGGTCTCGAGAGCGTTGTCCATCACCCCTGATGAAAAAATTGGAGCTAAGTCGGGCATTTTAGATTACACGTTCCACTCATGTGTAATGGGGGTTGCATATGTAGCAAAGCACATCTTCCCCGTCTTAGGTTCGTATAATGCAAGCCTCTAGTATCCAAGTAGGTGGACATCCTATCTACAGTTATTCACAAATTATGCACAGTTATTCAGCTAAGATGCCCACCACAAATAAGTCGTGGCCAGTTTAAGACACTGACATTCTGTTTTCACTTTCGTTAATGGTATTAAGGGGTTCATAGTTGAACATGCAGTACTTCTCCAGGCTTTTGACAAAATGTATTGGCTCACACGTTTTCATATGAGAACGTTATTTCACGCAATAACTGCCAATGAAATTCCACCAGGTTCACAGCCGTAGTTATTGGTCGCACAGCTTACACTAGAGGAGGATCGGTCTCGAGATCTGGGAAGTCAGTCTCGAGAGTCTCGAGCGAGAGCGTTGCCCATTGCTAGTCCAATATTTCAAGAATTACAATTATGACGAACATTTATCTTTTGGACAATACTAAGCAAAATGTGTGTAATTCTACATTACAGTCACCTATGATATAAGTGGGGCACTTGTAGGCAGTAAACACTCCTGCGGCAATTACGACATCTAGCACTGACCACTGCTGGTGATTCCTGTCCATCATCGTGTAAGTCTGATCTATGCTAAGGCCATGTCTGTCTCTTTCTGGAGCTACTGATGTGCAGATGATGTAGTATTGTGCTAAAAACCGGCACGCTCCTCGAGCTTTAATATGAAGCTTAGATTTTTCAGGATTCATCCATACGGAGTGGGATGAAAATAAAATGTCTAGGATGCTCAACGTTATCTTCTAATAATGGAACTGTAATTCATCAGCAAGGACAATCACAAATGGTAAAAGTGAGTATTCTTTTTTAATTTGCTTTATGTACACAAACACAGATAGGTCTTATGACGACGATAGGATAGGAAAGGCAAAGCAGTGGGAAAGAAGCAGCCATGGCCTTAATTAAGGTACAATTCCAATAATTTGCCTGGTGTCAAAATGGAATAACACAGAAAACAATCTCCTGGGCTATTCGAGTCCACTACCTCCCAGATGCAAACCCACAACTGCACGCCGCTAATTGCACAGCCAACTCTCCTCGTGCAGATGAGTGATGTGAATGACAACAACATTTCAGCTTGATAAAAAATTGAAAAATCTTACCTGTAATAAGGGAGAATACATGTTTATTTGTACCTGAGTGCAACAGTTAAGTTTGGTACAAAGCATTTATTCTATTTATTTAATAGCCGGTTTACAACAGGGTAGTAAACCCGAATTACAGTAAACATAAAAATCCTTGAAGTACGGTATATATTAAATTACATTGACACAAATGTTTGGTCTCAGTAACTAAAAATACAATTATTAATTATGAATTAAATCACACTGATACAAGTCTTAGATTTTAATAACTAAAAATAAAATTTCTTAATAAATAAAAATAAACTTCTTAATACAAACTAAATTATTCAACGTACTGACAGCTTTCAGTGATTTTAATGCTTAGCGTCATGGCAGTGGAGCTGAAAAAGGTTTTATGACTTTTGATATTGACATGTCCAAGTTGTTGTCTATGCTAACAGCTTCATTATAGTTTTACATAACCTATAGAGTGGTAAATGGTTGTGGGCTGTCATCAGAGCTGTTTCAGTCCTAAACCTGCTGCATTCTCTTGAGTGCAAGCAAGGTACGCGAAAATTCAATAAAAACAGTAAATTCATATTATCTATTTTATTGTTTAATAATTTTTGCAGGTACATGGCATCAATTATTTTTTTCTCATTTTCAATACTGGTCATTTCGACACCGGGTAGTAGATTTTTGTATGCCACAATAAATGGGTACAAGCCATGTGTTTGGTGATGGAGGAGTCTTACAAAACGTTTTTGCACTCTTTCGATCAACTTAATATATTTATCGAACCTTGGGTTCCTTACTAGACTAGCATCTTCAAATTTAGTTTGTAAAAAAGGCACTATACTGTGCTATGAGTGAAAAGGAACGTGATAGTAGCAGGTGATCTCAAATTACCAAATGTCAATTGGGCAGGTAATGCGGACGACAGGAAGCATGAACAACAATTGGCAAATAAGTTAATATGGGAAGGGCAGCTGATTCAGAAAGTGATGGAACCAACTAGAGGGAAGAATATTTTGGATGTGGTGCTGATAAAACCAGATGAGCTCTATAGAGAAAACGAAGTAATAGATGGTATTAGTGATCACGAAGCTGTTTTTGCCGTAGTTAAAAATAAATGTGCAAGAAAGGAAGGTATTAAAATTATGACTATTAGGCAGTACCATATGGCTGATAAAACAGGCATGAGGGAGTTTTTGAAAATTAACTATGATCACTGGAAAATTGTAAATTAAAATGTAAACAGACTCTGGGATGGGTTTAAAGAAATTGTTGAGGAATGCGAAAATGGGTTTGTACCTTTAAAGGTAGTATGGAATGGTGAAGATCCACTATATTATAACAGAGAAGTAAAGAGACTATGAAGGAGGTGCAGGTTGGAATGAAATAGAGTTAGAAATGATCATGGAAGTGAGGAGAAATTGAAGGAACTTAGTAGGAAATTGAATCTAGCAAAGAAGTCAGCTAAGGATAATATGATTGCAAGCAAAATTGGTGTTCATACAAATTTTAGTGAAAAATGGAAGGGTATGTATAGGTACTTTAAAGCAGAAACAGGTTCAAAGAAGGACATTCCAGGAATCATTAATGAACAAGGGAAGTGTGTATGCGAGGATCTTCAAAAGGCAGAAGTATTCAGTCAGCAGTATATAAAGATTGTTGGTTACAAGGATAATGTCCAGAGAGGGGAGGTGAGTAATACTAAGGAAGTATTAAAATTTACCTATGATAACAATACCATTTACAGTAAGATACAAAAGTGGAAAACTAGAAAAACAGCTGGAATTGTTAAGATTTCTGGGGATATACAAAATGCAATGGGTTGGGATATAGTACCGTAAATACTTATTTGTTTATTGTTTGGTTGAAGGAGCTATACAAAATGAACGGAGAGTTGATATAGTAGCCCCAGTGTATGAAGGAAAGGGTGATAGACATAAAGCTGAAAATAGAGACCAGTCAGTTTGGCATGCATTGCATGCATGCTTTGGGAAAGCATTCTTTCTGATTATATTAGACATGTATGCAAAATTAATAACTGGTTTGACAGAAGGCAGTTTGGGTTTTGGAGAGGTTATTCCACTGAAGCTCAGCTTGTAGGATTTCAGCAAGATAAAGCAGATATCCTGGATTCAGGAGGCCAAATGGAGTGCATTGCGATTGACCTATCTAAGGCATTTGATAGGGTAGATCATGGAAGACTACTGGCAAAAATGAGTGCTATTGCAGTAGAAAAAAGAGTGACTGAATGGGTGGCTATATTTCTAGAAAATATAACTCAGAGAATTAGAGTAGGCGAAACTTTATCGGACCCTGTAATAATTAGGAGCGGAATTCCTCAAGGCAGTATTATTGGACCTTTATGTTTTATATACATCAATGATATGTGTAAAGAAGTGAAATCAGAGATAAGGCTCTTTGCAGATGATGTTATTCTGTACAGAGTAATAAATAAGTTACAAGATTGTGAGCGGCTGCAGGATGACCTTGATACTGTTGTGAGATGGACGGTGGGCAATGGTATGATGATAAACGGGGTTAAAAGTCAGGTTGTGAGTTTCACAAATAAGAAAAGTCCTCTCAGTTTTAATTACTGCGTTGATGGGGTGAAAGTTCTTTTTGGGGATCATTAGAAGTATCTAGGTGTTAGTATAAGAAAAGACCTTCATTGGGGTAATCACATAAATATGATTGTTAATAAAGGGTACAGATCTCTGCACATGGTTATGAGAGTATTTAGGGGTTGTAGTAAGGACGTAAAGGAGAGGGCGTATAAGTCTCTGGTAAGACCCCAACTAGAGTATGGCTCCAGTGTATGGGACCCTCACCTGGATTACTTGATTCAAGAACTGGAAAAAATCCAACCAAAAGCAGCTCGATGTGTTTTGGGTGATTTCTGATAAAAGATTTTTTTTGCTAGGGGCTTTACGTCGCACCGACACAGATAGGTCTTATGGCGACGATGGGATAGGAAAGGCCTAGGAGTTGGAAGGAAGCGGCCGTGGCCTTAATTAAGGTACAGCCCCAGCATTTGCCTGGTGTGAAAATGGGAAACCACGGAAAACCATCTTCAGGGCTGCCGATAGTGGGATTCGAACCTACTATCTCCCGGATGCAAGCTCACAGCCGCGCGCCTCTACGCGCACGGCCAACTCGCCCGGTCCGATAAAAGAGTAGCGTTACAAAAATGTTGCAATGTTTGGGCAGGGATGACTAGGGAGCAAGGAGACGAGCTGTTCGATTAAGTGGTATGTTACAAAATCTACATTTCTTTTTAACGAACAAGATCAGCAAAGGCTCACAAACATGAATCCTAACATCCCTATAGCAAGAGCCCTTCCTAAAATACATAAGAATGACGTCCCAACACGTCCTATCATCAACTACCCAAACAGTCCAACCTATAAAGTTTCTAAGTATATTCATGGCTTCCTTAAGATATATTACACATTTAATCACAAGCAACCTTTAATGAATTCCATTGATTTTTGTGAGATCCTAAATAAGTTCGATCTACAACCTTATCATACAATATGCTCCTTTGACGTGGCTTCAGTAAAATGGAGATCGACGAATTCATGACACTATTAAATTTTGTTTTAGACAAAAATTGTTTCTTTTAATAAGAAAAACTATAAACAGAACGGTCTAGTGAGGTTGAACAGACAAAAATCTGAAAAAAATATTAAAGGGATTTGTTTATGGTTGAGGTACGTGGATGACACATTCGTAATAATTGATAAGAATGTTACTAATAGCAGTGAAGTATTAGAAAGCTTAAATAATATCAACCCTAACGTAAATTTCACTAAAGAAGATGAAGACAAAGGCTCCTTAAATTTCCTAGACATAAAGGTCAC
This sequence comes from Anabrus simplex, assembly GCF_040414725.1. Taxonomy (NCBI): domain Eukaryota; kingdom Metazoa; phylum Arthropoda; class Insecta; order Orthoptera; family Tettigoniidae; genus Anabrus; species Anabrus simplex. The sequence goes on from NC_090267.1 coordinate 13,906,936, forward strand.
GCGAACTGATAAAACGGTTGAGTTTTAGATTCGCGGAAAGCCTACACACTCGTCCGTAACCATAAATAATTCCTCACCAAACTCCGGTTCTCAGAAACAGGCATCATTTTATAGTTTGATCTATAGAGCTTTAAGAACACCATTATCCCCTACAAGCTTAAAAACAGAATTAAATTACACAAGGAATATTGTCAAAATTAATGGTTATATGATCGAAATGGTTAACCGCTTACTTCATAAGATTAAAAACAAGTTATCCACAAACCTTATACCAGACAAATCTTGAATATGCCACTTTTACATATAGTAACCCAGTTGTCCACCAAATTGCTAACACTTTCAACAATATAATATGAACATAGCCTTCAGAACAATCAACACTACACAAGATTATATTTATCAATTATAATAAAATCAATAATAATGACAATAAATATTCACGCTCAGGAGTCTACAGTTTAACATGTTCCCAGTGTGGAATTTCATGTGTTGGACAGATTGGACGAAGCTTCTTTATAAGATACATGGAACACTTCAATGCGGAAAAGCACAATAAATATTCGGCAATGAGCACGCACATGAAGAAAACAGGTCACCGCTTAACTTCAATTGAAAATTATCTCACAATAATCAGGAATACAAATAAAGGTAAACTCCTAAATGATTTAGAGAATATATATTTTGGGACAAAACACTTAATATGGATCGCAGCCTTAACGATGATACGGTAGTCAAGAGTCCCGTTTATACGTTAACGCCTAATCTATTAAAACAGTCAATCCAAAACAAAATAAAATCCCACGAATAAATTCTTTAAATCAAAAACTCCCCTTATTCCACCGAATACTAAGCCTGCACTTGCCCCTCCAAACAATCCCCCTCCCACATCAACATCGACATGTAATGCTCCGCCCATCTCCGCTTCCCCTCAGCATGCCCCTCTTCCTCTATCACATCGGTACAACATGCGAAGTAGGAACTCCAGACAGACCAACGCTGCTAATACAGTAAGATAGATATACATACGGCATATGAGTAAGTACACACTTTACATAATACACAATTCTCGGACACTAACACATGATTTAAACACACACGTCAAACACGTCTTTTTGTTCCTTTGCAGTATAACCGCATTCTATTCATCGATGTTCCAAATCTTCTAGAAGGACTTCATTTTCACGTGAAAATCAAATACAACCTGTCTAATACTTGAAAAAAACTCGTCTCAAAGCAGCTTCAACCAGCAAACTAACGTCTGTTTGCAACGGTTATATCAGATAACATTTTAGACCAATCAACTTAATGAGAATAACATCATAATATTCGCCTTTTCTCTTAGCCAATCTTTTAATGTCGGAATACAAACAAGATTCACCATCAAGTTTTCAACCATTTTAGTACATTGAAAACTATATTAATAATAATAATAATAATAATGTTATTTGCTTTACGTACCACTAACTACTTTTACGGTCTTCGGAGACACCGAGGTGCCGGAATTTAGTCCCGCAGGAGTTCTTTTACGTGCCAGTAAATCTACCGACACGAGGCTGTCGTATTTGAGCACCTTCAAATACCACCGGACTGAGCCAGGATCGAACCCGCCAACTTGGGGTTAGAAGGCCAGCGCCTTAACCAGCTGAGCCACTCAGCCCGGCACATTGAAAACTTACGTTAACAACTGCCCCAGCAAATATATGCTGACTTTTATAACGAAGAGGTTCCACTTCAGTATCAGACATGTGCCGTTTTTAGAACTTTGTACTGACACAAATTTTCTTTTAGACAAGATTTAAAATTAGTTTACAATAATTTTAGCATGTGTTGTACATGTCATGTCCTAACAGCATATTTTATGATCACTATTTTGTAAAGTTAATATCATAACAAGACTTTTAATGTATGCGCAAATTCCTTTTCTTTAATGGTGTAATGTTTTTCTTTTCTTTAACTGTGTTTGGAAATATTCGAATATGTATTGCTGTATGCCTTTTTGTATTTCGAACATGAAAAAGAGCAAACTGACACTGCCATTTCACAACTTCTCTGTAGACCAGGAAAAAACTTCCGAGTGCCTCAAAGCAATTAGCACTTTCATCTTAGTTTTCCGTTTCTATTATTTCCTGATAGTATCGTCAACTTCTGTATCCCAATCAAGTTCCATCTTCCACATTTTCTGCAGGAGCAATTTAGGACACAACATGACAGGGCAACTAACACCTATAGGGTCAAACACTTTGTGAGAGATCGACAGGAATGTTCTCTCGGTAATCGTGTCATAATGGAAATCTCTAATCCAACTCATTGTTAACTTTGAGTTCATCACTTTCTTGATTCCACAACAAATCCAGTCCTGAAGAATAAGACTTATTATGAGCATTCTGACACTTTTCACTTGACCATTCCCAACCTGTTACGGAGTAACGCCCTTAAATCCTTCCCCAGAAATCAATTGCAACCTGGCAATCTCACCGTAGAAAATATTGTCATTCAATGAACCTGGTACTGCAAGGTACTCATCGCACGTTAATTTTATTTCTGATTGTGGACTGAAAGCAAACTCCTCTATGGCTTCTTACATGTTTGTAATAACTAAACTAGCTGGTTGCTAAGCCTTCTGCAGAGTGCTGCCATCTTGTGCTAGATATCTAAACGGCTCGCCCCTCCTACCGCTCTTCGACCTATCAGAGCGCGGCCACATCGCTTGAGAGCCAGTCCGGCCATGATGTGAGTTGTCTTGGACTGAAGAAGCCATTGTGTACAGACGCGAAGAAGTGGTCTCCAAGAATTCCATTGTCTGATTGGAAAAATTGACCCTGGTTAAAGGTCTGGGTCGCAAGTTCTTAAACCTGTTGTTTTCTTCACTAGTTAGATTGGTTATCGTCGTTTTTAGATTATTTTTGATTTGCTTGGTGACGTAAAAGAAAATGAAACTGTGAGTATGCTACCGTACATATAACTTGCCCGTCTTGACGATTGGATGTATACAAGTAAGTCTACAAGACTATGAAAAATTTTATCTTCAGTGATTATGAGCTAAAATACTTCTTAAAAATTACCTCAAGAAAACTGAGTGCTGTAGTTTCGAGTATAAACTTCTCCTAGTGCCGGCTTTTGAACGTTTAATAATTTTATAAAATGAAGTGAAACGTCGTGAAATTTGCTTAAAAGAAACTTGCCAAATGCACAGTTATTGGTAAATGAAAGTAGGATAATTATCTAATTACCATTATTCAAAGTGAATTGGTTTGCCTTGATTATGGAATTTAAAACTAAAAAAATTCGTCTATGGTAACTCAAAGCTATGTGAGGTTCCACAAGTGCATGAAGGTTCTGGTACTCATTAACATTTTAAATTTTTATGCCACTCTATATTTCATTTTATCTTGAAACTTATGCTTGGGCGGGTTTGATTTTCTTTTGTTTATTTGTGCTTCTTTGACCTTTGTTGTTATCTAATTGCATGATTGGTCGTTTAGCATGTTTTGTGATGTTTTGTTGGGTTGCCATTACAAATGTTTTTTTTTATGTTGGCGTTGCGCGGTTGATTTTTACGAGTTGATCGTGTAGCTACGTACTGAATATAAATATTTTACTCTTGTGAAGCTTTGCCAATAATTTTCCTCTTTCAAGTTAATATTTATTTTCTACTTTCTTGTAAGTTTCCTTAACTTAAAGCTATTCAAGTTCCTGAAGATAAGGTTGTTGATCTGGAATATTGTGCCCTTGTGTAGGCTCACTTAGATAAACCTCACTGAGCTGTTCTTTCGTAATTATTGGTTCCAAGGCTACCATTTTTTAGTTATGCAAGACGGGCCCGTGAGTTCAAGTATAAATTGGATTTAATTTATTCATTACAATTTTCAATTAATTAATTTAAGTTTCATTTATTGGACGGTGACCATTTTGATTAATTACACTATGCAACATACGGTATTTTAAGGTCACAGAAACTTTTTTCGAAAATGTAGTCGTTCTTTATGTATTTCGACCACCTGAATTCGAAAATGATACTTAAAACATCGTATCACCCACAGTTTTAACACAAATCGCATAAATGTTTAATTAATATAATGCAATTTAATGGTATTATAATAATATTCTGATTGATATTCTGAGCTTCATACGGGGTTTTAGTGTTCATTATAAAAGACATGAAAACACCATATGTAGCTCAGAAGAGGTACATCGCTTTCAACTGTTCAACACTTGCTCTCCTAGTGGCACGTAGCGAACTGTCACGTTACAAAATACGCTGCCTTTCCGTCACTCTGTTGTGTTTGTGGAAGGAAGTACGTGCTAGTCTTAGTGCAGAATGTCTGCCCGAGGTTGTGTAAACTCTCCAAACCGTTTTTGTTATATATGTGGTGAACATGTGGTGAAAAAGGACCGAGGACATATTACTGCTTTCGTGAAAAGAGGTCTACCATGCCTATTTCGGAGTGAAACTCGGCGACATCGATAAACCATGGGCTCCAGAGGTGTGCATTGTATGTAGAAGATTTACGACGGTGGGTGGCAGGAAAGAAGAAGTCATTACGATTTGGCATCCCTATGGTCTGGCGAGAGCAACAGAATCATACCGACGACTGCTACTTCCGCTCTTGTAAGGTAACTGGTTTCAACAAGAAAAACAAGAAGTCTATTGAGTATCCGAACAACATTCGCTCAGCTATTCGTCCTATTCCACATGGCCCAGATTTACCAATTCCACAGCCTCCGCAGACTTTAGATACGGATGACGGTGATGACATGTATGCCGTGGAGGAGACGGATGATACTGACTTTGAAGTAGGCACAGATCACTCAGCCAGATATAAATGATTTAGTCCGTGATATGGGTCTGTCAAAGGAAAAAGCAGAGCTCCTAGGGTCAGGACTGCGTGGAAGACATTTCCTACTACCCGGAACGTCCGTTACATTTTATAGAAAAAGGGACTTGACATTCACGCAATATTTTCTCCAAATGACGTGTTAATGCAGTGCAGTGATGTAGAAGGCTTGATGGGTCAGTTCAATATTCCGTACGCACCCGACGACTGGAGACTGTTCATTGATTCATCCAAAAATAGACGCAAGGCAGTTCTGCTGCACAATGGTAACATGCATGCCTCAATACCTCTCGGCCTTTCTGTGCACCTGATGGAAACATACGACAACATGAAGGTGCTTCTTACTACCATTCGTTATGAGAATCACAATTGGATGGTGTGTGGCGATTTGAAAGTGTTGGGTATGCTTCTAGGACAACAGACCGGATATACCAGGTTTCCTTGTTTCATCTGTGAATGTGGCAGTCGTGCTCGTGACACACATTGGGAGCAATAGTAGTGGCCCCGAAGGTTGGAATTGGTTCCAGGGGACAAAAATAGCAAGTGTGACACTCTAGTGGAAAGAGACAGAATACTCTTGCCACCTCTGCACCTCAAACTGGGCATAATGAAGCAGTTTGTGAAAGCATTACCTAAGTGTGGCAACTGTTTCAAATATCTATGTAACTAGTTCCCCAAACTGTCAGATCCTAAGATGAAGGAGGGTGTGTTGAATGGTCGCGATATTCGGAAAGTAATGCTAGATGAAGATTTCACTTATTCAATGAATGCCGCGGAGCCACAAGCCTGGACTGTCTTTAAGTGTGTGATTCAAAACTTCCTGGGAAACAATCGCAGCCCAGAGTATGTCGACATAGTGAATAACATGCTGACGAAGTTGAAAATGCTGGGAAGCTCAATGAGTTTGAAGTTACATTTTTTAAATTCTCACCTTGACTTTTTTCCTCCAAACTTGGGAGCTGTAAGTGAGGAACAGGGTGAAATGGTCCATCAGGATATAAAGGACATGGAACGACGATACCAGGAAACTTGGGATGTTCGGATGATGGGCGACTACTGCTGGATGCTTCACCGTGAGCACACAGAAGTGCCCCATAAGAGGGAAAGCAGGGGCCACGCCATGACAACTAAGAAAGCACGAAATGAATTACGTTAGTACATGCTTTACCACGTTCTCTGTATGCATCTGTTCACTGTGTGTATATTTCAATATGTTGTTGGTTGAAAGTTGTATTATATGTATGTACTACTTCAATATGTGATATTATTATTAACAAAGTATACGTTTTGTGCCAAAACTGTGGATGATACGATATTTTCAGTGTCATTTTTAAATTCAGGAGGCAGAAACACGTGAAGTACACCTACATTTGTGAAAAAAGTTTTTTCCCTGTTGCATAGTGTTATGTGTTACTGTTTCTTTTCATGAATTAAAACCTTGTTTTCTGAAAGTTGAGTTTCCTTTCATGGTCTTAAGCAATTCATCGCTGTAAAGGGGGTATATTTCCTCCATGTCCTTTGGGTTGATTGGGGCCTTTTGATTCGTAAGTACTCGTTTTGCTTCCCACTTTAATCTTTGTTGTTGATTTTCTTTTTTCCTTTTCTTCTCCTTCTGATCATCGGCTTAAAGGTAGTACCAGTCAGTGTATTTATTGCTTTCCGCCAGTTCTGTGGTGAGTTACGCGGTTGGCGGGTGAGTCAGTGGTAGCAGGAGCTCTCGAAAATTTTGTGGGACATTGTGCTAACAATGTTCCGTCACATTTCTTCCCGTTTTCCTCGTTAATCATTCTGGTAATAGCGTTGAACTGCTGAGATGTGAAAGAAGAGTTAAGTATATTCACTGTATGTGAAGTTTATGAAAAGAAGTGCAAGAAGTATCCTAATTATTTGACCTTTTCGTGTCATGTTCATCCATTATGTCCCGTATCGTGTTGAACCCTCAGCATTTGAGGAAATCTGAGTTCTTGTACGAGCTCGGGATTCGAGGGCTGGAGTCAGCCGGTACCGTGACCGAATGCGCTGCTCTCTTATCATCTCACCTCCAGGTCCCTATTGATCTATCTATGGTAGAGCTAAACAATCCCGATGAGTACTAATTTAGAGCAAATTCAAACTTTCAGAATTGAATTTTTGCCTACTAAGACCCAAGTAGACAGGCTCTAGGCTAGATCGTTTCATTATTGTGACCAGATTCAAGACTTTTTTAAAATTAATCCTGCAGCTGAATATACTAGTGAATTGACACGATTATTATGTCTCGCATCGAGTATCTCTGCAGAGATAGACCTGATGTTAGTATGCACAGATATGGAAAATTTATCTGTGGCTGATAAAAGAAATTGCTCTTATCCTGATTATAATAACATTCCTAACCAAGTTTTTTCCGATTCATGAGAACTAGGGTCTGGTTGCGCGGCCAATTCTGTGTTAGAAGGCCTCATTTATAGGTCAAATACTTCTCTCTCCCATAATTCCCTTAAGGAACTGTTCTGTGGTGTTAAGAATTTCTCAGTGAATTCTATTAACGAATGCCTTCGGTTCCCGAAATTCCTAGTATGAATTAAAGAATCTGCAAGTATATATTCAGTTGATAATTTAGAGATTTATAGAGCCCTGTTCTCTCATTGTGAGGGTACTCTAAAAAGAGAGATCTCGGAGGCAATATCTCAGAAACGTAAAATTAACGAATCTCATGAATTGATTCTTGAAAAGTTTATGTCCTCTTTAGTCCTCCAGAGTTTGGTACCACATCACTGTTTCAGGACGCAGTTCCTATATGAAAACTTGTTAAAATTCTTTTGCAAAGTACTCAGGATTTCAGTTCCTGAAGAAGAAATGGTAGCTCGTATCCTGAAAGGGATATCCCCTTCCTACCGATCCCACTAATTTCACAGAGTTGGAGACTGCGTGTTTTCTCGCAGATGATGTGAAGCACGGAGACCAGTCCAGAATCTGTACACCTAACCCCTCCCCCTACTAATGCTAATTGTCATGTTTCTTCTAAAACTGCCTATGGTGTGAATTTAAAAAATGTTATGGGTGCGATTCTCTTGAGCACCTTAGAAACTTTTGCCCATCAAGGACCCGCAAGCCTGATATTTGTTGTTAAATATGTGGATCTAGGCAACATACTAAAAATTTCTCCCCTAATTCCTTCCTTAGACGTGACAAATAACTGGAACTTGATGATAAAACTTCTAAATGTCGAAATTCTGAAAATTCAGTTGATTTGGGTGAAGTAATTTACCCTCTTGAATGTAATAATTTATATGGTAATGTTTCTTCTCATGCTTCTTTCACTGGGGTTGAAGTAAATAATGAACCGTTACTTGCGTTGATGGATTCGGGTGATGTAGTGGATTTGATCAATTTTGCATGGTATAATAAACTGAAGAGTGCTTGTTAATTACCTGAATTACAACCCATTGGCGTAAAATGTGTCGCGGTTAGTGGTAATAAGCTGGATATTTTGGGGTCTGTGAGAGTAGAGCTAAAATAGGAAATTTCACTTGGAAAAGCACCTTCCTAGTAGCATTCAAAGTCTCCTGCAATGTAATTTTGGGAACTGGGTTCTTGTCAAAGATTGGGTTGGTCTCGGATCTTCAAGGTAGGGTATTCTCCTTTAAGTTTTCCCCAACTTCCAATTTTAATCTGATTGATGCTCCATTGGGTGCCTTTAGAATTTCTCGTGTATCTGGGTCTCTACCAGAAAAAATCAATGATTTTTATCTATTGGATCTTAATCTTTTGAGTGCTGAAGATTCTAATCCAGTTCGTGATCTCTGTCATTAATTTCCAGAGGTGTTCACCAGCAAGTTAGGTCTAACTGATGTACTGGATTACGAGATAGAGTTGTCCGACAACGAACCTGTTAGATCGCCTCCTTACAGTCTTTCACTTTTCCGCATGCCAGAACTCAAAAAGATTATCGACCAAATGCTGTCGAGGGAGTCATCAGACCATCCACTTCTCCCTATGCATCTCCGATTTTCCTGGTACCTAAACACTCTGGAGAATTCAGAACTGTTATAGATTGTAGGGCTTTGAACCGTAAGATCATACTGCAATCCCTCCCTTTGCCAGACTTACATACTTGTTTTGGTTAGTTCTCCGGAGCCAAGTTCTTTAATGTATTAAATCTCAACCGTTGCCTAAGTCATCTATTCCCCTGACAGCTACATCACAGATTGGAACCTTTATGAATTCCTAAAATTGCCCTTCGAACTTTCGTGTGGAGCTACACTCCTTACCAGGTTATTGAATTCGATTCTAGGTGACATCAATTTAAGTTCATTTTCAACTACCTTGATGACCAATTTATCTTCTCAAACACCTTCGAAGAACACATGAATCATGTCAGGGAAGTCCTGGAGCGCTTGAAAAAGGCTGGTCTTACTGTGAAACTATCCAAAGTAGCTTTTGCCAAACCAAGTATGTCTCTTCTTGGGCATGTCGTGTCGTCCGATGGAGTCCCTTTTGATCATTCTAGGCCCCAGGCTGTCAGAGAATTTCAACCACCTAAAGATGTAAAAGATATTGCACGCTTTGTGGGCATGGTAAAATTCTTCTGGAAATGTATTCAAAATTTTTGCCGAGGTAGCTACTCCCCGTAATTATCTGAGACGTAAGAACGTCAAGTTCTCCTGGGCCCCTCCCAGCAAGAAGCCTTTGAAACCCTGAAACCTGCTCTATTGAATGCCCCTTTGTTGGCCATACCTGATTTCAATGAGCGTTTCATCGTGCAGACGGATGCTTGTGGGAAAGCTATTGCTGGTGTGCTCTTACAGGAACATGAGGACGGTCATAGACCTGTAGCCTATGTATCTAGGATCCTCACCTACCTGGAGAGTAAATACTCTATCTACGAGCTGGAATATCTGGCCGTGCTGTTTGCACTTGAGATATTTATACCCTTCATCGAGCATGTAAATTTCGACCTTGAAATTGATAATCAGGCTCTCTCATAGGTATTGAATCGACCCTAAAGATTTGACAGAATTACCAGATGGGTACTTCGGATTTCAGGTTTAAGGTTTCAGGTTAAACATATCAAAGGTTCGGAGAATGTAATCGCTTATAGTTTGTGTACCGGGAGGTAAACCTCAACGCCGCGCATTTAAAATAAGCGCTTTATTAACTCCTCTATTGATCAAAAGGTGAAACTGATAACACAACAAGTTGGAACTTTAATCGGAAGATGTCATCACTGAAAAATTAAGGAATAGTGTTGTTGTTAAGTTTCCTAAACTGATTGAATTTCTATTTGTTTTGTTTCATCAAGAAGTTTGGACATGTTTCCATAGATGACACTACTAAAAACTCTGATCATGCACTCTGGTGGATGTAGAAAGAACTTATGACTTAAAGAAAGTTTGTATTCTTCGGTTTTCATGACTGAAGCTACATTCATTTATTTTTGGGTTGGCAACACTTCCTTTTCTTTCCGCCAGTTTTTGAATCTAGCCAATCAAATATTTCTGTAATTAATTTTCAACCTATCGCAGGCTTCTTCTTCGATTTTGAGTGTAACTTTGAAGTTAATCAATAAAATTGAGAGGGTGTGGCCGGTTTATACTTGAAGTCTCTCGAACCTTCCCTGAGGGTATAGAGGTTGCGGCTTTTCGGGTTTCCTTGTCAATCGATCATCGTCCTTCTGGGTGTGTTTTAAGGCAGGAGGCGGAGCCGCCTCTTTCTTCGGTCAGCAGAACATCTATAAGGTAATGGCCACTTAAATTATTTCTTGCTACCTCTGCAGTTTTATTCGAGGGGAAGATCAAAATCTTTAATTATGTAACCACACCTTTCTGAAATGTAACTTTTCATTCGACTAATCTAAAAACTTCATCAAATCTGTAACTGTAAATCGGGGATAGAGGGTGAGTTACTCTCTCTTCATCTTGGATTGAGGTGACTACGTTTTGTAACTGTGTTCTTCTGTAACGTGTAAAGTATTTTCCATACGAGCCACCTCAGTAGTTTGGGAATAGCCCCTGTTTCATTGGCCGAGAGCTCTGAAGGATTCTAAATTTTTATTATCTCGGAGCCCAGTTTAATCCTCCTCCATTCAATTTGTGTTCGGGCAGTTCATTTAACCTTTTTTTGCAAAGGCCCTTGTAGTTTAGGTACTAGATACCCCTGTGTAAAAAAACAAATTCAAATTGTAAATTGCGGCTGGAGGATCTAGAATAATGCTGGTTGCATAAGCAGGAAGGCGCATTTTGCCCCAGCTCGAGTTCGAATAACGCACGCCCCTAGTATCCAGGTACCTCCAGTAACCGTTAGTTTCTGTACTTAGCCTACACATACGTGTACTTACCGCTGCATACAAAGCTAGAATTCCTATCCTTTATAAGTATAATATAGGCTATACTGCATCAAAATAGATCTCGGTAGACGTGAAAGAAATGAACGCCCTAGTCGCTAGTTGACGCGTATGTACGGAATGGACGAGGCCCGAGGTCGGGTATTCGCATACTTGGCACAAAAGAGTTCAGCGCCGTCTATCTGTAGGCCTACGACACGCTGCTCGCCACACAATGCGCGGACAACGCTCTCGAGATCTCTGCCTGCCTGCGCTAGTCTCTAGAAATTTCGAGAGATCTCTAGGCCTCGTCTCAGCCTGCTATTCACTGCCCGTATGTCCTATGAACTGTTCATCGGTTCTCCCCTTCTGCTCTCAAGAACTCGGCTATTTTCCAAACCTGGAGCGAATGAAGCCCGAGCCTGGCATATTTCTCATTCATGCCAGCACGTGAACTTCATTTGCCGACCGTTAGGTATGAACATCATGATTTGATCTTTAAATTTCAATTCTCTCAAAATTCTCGGGTCATGAAAACCTTAACTTCTGAACTTGTCTGAGAGACTTCAAACTTTAATTTTCCTTCTTGGCAACGGGTATTGAGTGGCATCGATTTTTTTAATTTTCTTGGGCGTGTATACGAAACTTCGAACTCCGAAATCACATATATATTCAAGTTAATATACCTTGTCGAATAAGAGTATACACTCAAATACTGTGATACAAATGTTCACTCCTTCACCCACCAAGTCGCATTTTGAGACAACGTTCTACTGCAAATTTACTTGTAGTTTAGTCAAAGTTGTTGTTAATTTATACATCTCCGTTTTTCATTTTCTAATCAGAACTTTCTCGCTAGGTCATTTAAATTATTATTAACGATTGCCCTTCGTAGAAACTAGTTGAATTCTACTCTCCTATGGTCGGGGAATTTATTAATAATTTTGTTGTTAATCTAGTGAACTTGTTTGTTATCACGCATTCATTTGTTGTCCAGTAATCTTATATCAAATTGAAGTGTTGTGTACCGAGTCGCTTCCTCTTTGTATTGGAAACAACATTTTCACCGTTGTTGAAGGCTTGGTTATTTTTGCCTAATATTAAATTAACTTGCATACTTTTGGGTTATGCTTTTCCCCCTTTCCTTTTTTGAAGGTCTTAGGATGAACTGAACACCAACTACAGATTATAGTATTTACAGATGCGGTCTGCATTCCGTTCTTCCTTATGACAAGTGTAAAAGGAGAGCATGTTATCCACTATTACTAGCCATGCTCCTTCATGAAGTTCAAGCCTGCGTGACTCTATGGTCCTAGTAGTACTAGTTCCTTGTACCCTCCTCGTTAGCCTGCAGGTTGACGCGTCTCGCTACGCTGTCATAACTCATCTCTATTCGATTGCGTCACCAGTTGCTTTAGTGACACTTCACTACTTGCTACCCACCAGAGCAAATACTACCGTCTCCTTTCATTACCCCTCTTACCACGAGATGTACAAAACGCGACTTGCCGCAGAGTAAGACTTATATGAACTGGGCTAACAATACCACAGCCTCTTTATTGCCGAAATAACGCCCTATTATCAGATACACCTAAACTGTGACCCTCTCCAATAATACGTGATTATAGAACTGGAAAAGTTCCAGGGGAGGGCACAGCAATTTGTTCCACGTGATGATCGAAGAAAAGAGTACTGTTGTGGAAATTTTTCAGTTTTCGGCTGGAGAGAATTGGAGGCAAGGATCGGAGCTCCTCAATTAAGCGGTATGTCTTGAGCTGTTAATGTGGAGGGGCGTGGAATGATATCAGTAGGCGAATTAGCTTCAGTGAAGTTCTCAACAATAGGTAAGATCACTTTATGGGGATGAAGTAGGTATCAAAGGGATACATTGCGGCAAACATTCGTTTATGAAAAGGGGAATTAGGCGTTAAAAATTTAGCAAGGGAGATCTTCGATGAATTTCCAACTTCCAAGAAATTAAGAAGATACTATGTAAACTACTGGGTGAGAGCGAATCAATGGTTAATTGAGTTCAACTTCTTCAATCTCTGTCGTTCCCGATATAACTGATCTCCATATCAAATAATTCGACGTCAGCGTTCCAGATCTCACAAACACAAAAATGTCAAGTTGTCTACTATCTTCAGAGATCGGGCTTACACCTAGAACTTCGAGTTTCTCAACATTAACTTATAATAGATTATAAATTCTTCTATCACCAGTTTGAATAATCCCACACTTTTCAATTGTATTTTGTCAGTATGACTAACATGCCCCGCGAGCAAATTATACTTAAAATCAGCCACGATTCACCTTCCATTACAATATCTGGTAAAAATTACTCAACACTATTCCTTTTCTTAGAAGATTAATACTCAGAACTTTGTGAACAACTCACTGTACAGCTATCAACGCTCCCTAGTCCACCCCATTTCTCATACTGTATCTCCTCATAACCCTTCTAAACAACCTCCTAATGCTGTTCAAGGGAAGCCTAACAATTTTCCTATATACTCATTAGGAATAAGAAACCGCATTCAAAGTTTCCCACATGCCCACTCCCCGATCGTTCTCCACTCAGTATCCTATTGGTAATCTCGCCGGGCTGAATGGCGCTGGCCTTCTGACGCAAATTGGCAGGTTAGATCCTGGCTCAGTCCGGTGGTATTTGAAGGTGCTCAAATACGACTGATTGGTGTCGGTAGATTTACTGGCACGTAAAATAAACCTTTGGGGCCTAAACTCCAGCACATCGGCGTCTCCGAAAAGCGTAAAAGTAGTTAGTGAGACGTAAACCCAATCAATTGATAACCTCAATTCCTTTAAACATCCCGGCGTTGCCTGAACGAGAGCACACCCATCCTCTCTATTCCTGCCACCCTCCCTCCTCATTTGATTCACTGCCATTATGGTCCCTTTTATAATCCCCAATGGTTTGCAGAATGTACACCACCAAATTTCCTTCCTCCATTTCCACCTCCCTATCCCCTACTCTAGATTTACTTATCTTCTTACCCTTTTTGATCGATTCCTCTGCTGAAATCTCCCTGTTATTTGATTATTCAGGCCTAATCTCCTTCACCTTAAAACATTAGCCACTTTTATTCCATAACTTTTAACCGTCCCTCTACTCCCTCTCTTCTGCCTACCATACCCTGAATCCCTGTCTTCAATTCCGTACTCTTTTAGAAACTTGACAATGTCCCTTGAACTCTTGACGCATATTCATGAATGCCCACTCACATACTCGGCTAGTCTTTAATTCTGTCCTACACATCACAACGTATCATTCTGTTAGCATAAATACCTTTTTATGTCACGAGTAGAAAGCAGAAAGGAAATATTAGGAAATGTGTGAACGAATGGAATTCATTTGTGATTTGAACAGAAACATGATCAATGATTTTATCTTCCTACAGAAAATAATTGTACAATTTGTTTATTAATATACTAAATTCTATAATGATAACAATATTCATACGGAATTAAAGGGAGACACCTGATGGACAAATTATTAACAGATATGACTTATTGTCTGACTGATTTAAGTTGCCTGAGTGTTTCTCACTAAGACAGGTTGTTTCCGTGATGACACAAACTGTGAGGATACAACGCTCAGTCGCCATGTATTGGAATACCAAGCACCTTAAGAATATTTGTGTGTTGGTGTAACGACTTTGTTCGTCCGCACTAGATACTCACGCTACAGTTCCTCAGCGTCGATCACAACGTTGCAGTAACTGGTCTACCAACACTGACGTCGTTAAAGGCAGAGAGGAGCTCTTCTTCAGTCCATGCAAGAGTCACGTATATAACACGCTTCAAATTACACCACGAGTAAATATCAATTGGACTGAGATCAGGAGTATCAGCTGGCCACACAACGAGCCCTCCTGTTCTTATCCACTTGTCAGGGAACGTGTGGTGCAGATAACGACAAACAGCAGGACTTTCGACCTTCTGGAAACTTTAAATGTTCCTTCGTTTGGTATTGTACCCATCCAAATGGTATTTTATAAGTAAAAAGGAGGTTTGGTTCATTTCCCGTAATATTATACAGGAATTCGCACGGACAAGCATCAGCTGGTCACCAGGCCGTTCCGTTGCGAGCGAGCTGAACTAGGTCAGGCGGCCAGGGACATAGATTAACGTCATACAGCAAGAGCCGGAGACGAAGGGAGTGAGAATTCCAGAAACATCTATACTAAATATGGAACGACGAATCACGTTGCAGAATAGCTGTCAACCAATCAGAAGGAATGAAACTACTCTACATACAGAAACAATTCCGGAAGGAAGAAGGAGAGTATATTGAGCGTGAGACTGCGCGACAGACAGACTGAATGTGCGAGTTATCACTACGTCGTATTGAAGGACTTCGTCAACTGCAAGTAGAGTAAATAGAAGGGGACTGGACCAGCCGCAGCTACTGCGCGTGCGCGTGGGCTTCCCTCCCTGCGCGGGCCTCTCACTGTTAAGGCTACACACAAGTGTGGAATGTCGCTCTTTGCGGTAGCTTTCTACTGCTATGCCTAGGTGGGTGGGCGTGATAGGTAACATCACTTGTTATGGTGCGTAATTGAGTATCTTTTTACTGAAAGGTATTGTAAGAGCAAAACAAGTTAACTATTAACCTTACTCTCCTAGTAGAGATTAAAAGAACCTCTATTGAGTGTAAGTAACTGCTTAGTTCAATTACCAAAAAAAGTTTCTACCCTACTTGCCCATGCGATTAGCTCTTAAATTGTTTATGTTGGTGACAGGAAAGACATTTAGACATAAATCATCATGTTAGATATAATCACATTGTTTACTAAATTTATATAATTTTTTGCAGAGACCTCTCACTTGCTAGGGGACATGTAGGAAATGTTAACTACACTTACCCGGAGGTCATTATGTAAGAGGTAAATATTTCTTGAAAGGTGTGGGGCAAGGTGCTGTGAGTAGATTTGCTTCTAAAAGTTACTTGCTGGAGTGCCTCTCACTGCTCAAGAAGGCCAGCTACACGTGAAATTAATTGCAGCAACTAGATTTGCTTTACAATGTTACTTGCTGGCGAAAGGTGAACAGGATGTGAGTTTTTGTAAAAATGAATCGCCCCTCTCCTCCCCCCTATTGTGAGTAAATGAAAAAAACACTAAGGAGTGTTTCAGTGCTGGTTGTTACTACGCAAGATTTGCTTTGCTGTCTGTTCAAGGTTATCTCTATCATGAAAGGTGAACACGATGTAATTTGTTGTAATTTTAAGTGAAGGTAAACCACTAACGACTCTAGCCAACTGGTGATGAGTGAAGGTGGAGACAAAAGTGCTTAGTTTAATCAAATAATATTTTTTCTCGCCTACTTACCTTTAATTATTTTTCGTCCTTGATTAGCTCTCTCAAGTCGTTCATGTTAGTGACAGGAAGCACATCTAGCAGTAAATCTTGACGTTAGATACACGCATTGTTTACTAACCTTACATCAATAAATGTCATCTATGAAATATCACTGTACTAGTTAAAAACAAATAAAAAAACTCAGATAAAGTCTGAAATCAGAGGTTGATTAAGAAATTCCGTCGTTACGAACGTGATAGTATGAATATTTACATGCGGAATAAAAAAACAGCTCGCCATTTTTGTTGGATACGTCGTCAACTGTTTGTACTCTTCGAGGTCAAACAGCCCATACATGAGAGTGTCATGTCTGTGATTTCTTATTATCTTTGTCCAAGATGGTTAACACAAATATTTTTGTTTAAAAGTAAATGCATTATGATCTCTGAACTAATAAATTATTTATGCTAACACATGATGTGCTATCTCATCAAAAAATTATATCGAATATATATGTTTAGTACGGAAGATGAAATAATAAATCGTCTAATGAATCAGTTAGGGTCACGTGAATTGACCGCGTGATAAAACAACAGCAAAGAACTTCGGTGAACAAAGACATCAAACACGACAGTGTTTTAATAAAACAAAAGAACGTGCTGCTACGTAGGCGAAATACTGGTTGAATAAACTGCAAAGCATGGTTTCTTTAAAATAAAATATTACGAATTATTTCTTAATCAACCTCTGAATTGAGACAGTGTGTGAGTGAAAGCTATAATTTGTCACACCTACACAGGTTGGTGATTTGATGATAGAAAAATAAATTCTGGTAAAACATTCAAGGTTATAGCATTTGGTTGGTGTGAAACAAAAAAATATGTGTGTGCATATATAGGTTAGGAAGAATTATTAAAGCAACTCGAATAATAAGTGGAACATCACACTGTTTTATTTACGTGTTAGTTCAAAATACATGATTAAATTCTTTCTTGCATGCCTCACAGTCCTTAATCATTGGATTAGGGCTGTCAAAATCATCGACTTCATTTTCTCCTCTGTAGCAATAATGTTTTTGACATCGTCTGCAGACTGCTATTTCTAGTTTCGTTCTCGTATAGAAGGGAAGTTTCTCCCATGCTTCATCTAAATCTTTAGCAGCATATGTTGAGAGAAACCCAGATGGTAAATAGTGAATTAGATGTTGTGTCACGTTTACACTGGATGTTACTGTTACGGTTTTTCTTCTCACCAAACTCATTCTTTACTTGTCGCTCCATGATTGATGACACACACACAGAAACTGTTGTCAACGATGTCAATACCTTAGTATTTATTCACTCACTTTTTAAATAGTGTGCTACAGTTTATATTACGTCACACTGACATGGCGTATAGTCCAGTTAACTTTAATGTACACTTCCCTTAGCAGTTGCCTAGTGTGAAAATAGCGAACTAGAGAGAATTATTTTATGATTGCCAACGAGGAGGATCGAACTTGTACTCTTCTAGCTAGCTAACTAAAGATGTGAGCGAATTCACTTGTTCTATGAAAAATTTTAATGCTAGGTGTAAGATAATCTCACATTATATTATCAGACACGATTTTATTGTGTGTAAAATTATTATTTTATAGACATGTGTTTGAAGCAGAACGTTGCTTTGTAGTGAATGTCCATCCCGGGTGTTTCCTGCAAGCAACTTTCGCTAAACCGGTTAACGCCTAAACTTTTTCGCGGTCTTTGCTGGTCATGGCCGTGCATGGACCACGGTTTCATCCCCTCTGGCTACTAAAAAGGATGCGTAAACTGAAGTCCGGGACGCCACGTAGGATACTGGCAGATGTTGTATCCAAGCAGGTTTTTGAAACTATTTTTTTTTCAAATTACGTGTCTCCGTTAAAACGGGTATATATAGTGCGAATCGCTTGCTGTAAGTACGTCAAAGTTTTCGAAAAGCAAACATGTCTGCAGTGCAACGCAGTCTTTTCGAAAAACTAGTAGCTTTACGGGAACTCGTCAGGCTGCAAGAAGTGAGTGAATTAAATAATATTGTGGAAGTAGAGGGCGCATTCGAGCGCGCTGTTGTAAATCGAATGAGAGAGCTGACTAATGAAGAGTTTGAGCTCTTTATTACTCTTTACTCTCGCATTATTTTACGGCCCGCACTTCCATCTATTATTAATTCACAAATTCAATTACTTTGCCTGCTGTGCACTATTATTAGACATGAGGGAGTTAATACACGAAAGTGAGGAAGATGTCATTGCTGAGTTTCAACGTTCTTTTAATTTTAAGAAATCGTCTCGTGTAGGATCGCGAAAGATTTTTAATTTTACATTAACGTTTTCTTTTGATATAGTAGAAGAATAAGAAGTGGGAGAGCCTAGAGGAGGAGAATTTAATTTATTTGAACTGTTATAGGTTAGTGTAAAAAATATCTTTTTTTTCTTGCTTTCTTTTTTTTCAGCTCTTAGGAAGACAAACTATTTAAAGAGATTGTTTTTACGTCACACTAACACAGATACGTAAAGGAGTAGGAAGAAAAGATGAACCGTAGCTATATGTATATATATAGGAAGAAAGAAGGGAGTCTAATTTTTTAGGAAGAAGAAAAATAAGAGGTTATCTTTAGTTACATTTTGTTTAATATAATTTATTAAGATACATGTTACATAAATGTTTCGAATTAATTATGCAGAGTTGAGGTGAAAATATCTTCTTGTTGAGGTAATGTCCAACGTTGACATCATCAAAACAAACAGCACCGTTCCTTGAGCAAGGGAAGTCTGCAACAATAGAGAGAGGTCACTATAAGATAGTAAATCTATTAGACATTAGAGTAAAAAATTAAAAATTATATATATTATACTAGCGTACTTACTATTTATTTTTTTAGAACACATATTCCCTTGGAATCCATGAATTATGCGTAGCGTCGAAACCTAGCCATGATACGAAAACCTTGTCGTTCTTTCTGCGTAAAATTTTATCAATGAGGTATATTTTAGGATGTTTTGTCTTCTGCAGTTCTTGCTTATAGAACGCTACATATATTGGTTTATTTTGATAGTCGTGAAGCAAGTAAGTTCTCGGTAATGTTTCTTTTACTTTTCTTACAGTAAATAATTCATTACTCCAATTAGGAGTATAGCCCTTTGTAAAATATCGTTTAATTTTACTTATTCGTACTGTGTCGCCTACTTTAAGTTTTGGTGGATAAGGAGACTTCTTTTTCTTCATTTTACATAATTTGTACACAGTTGCAAGTTGATGTGGATTATTTGTAACGTCTATAGGTTTCATACCAATAGTACGACGTTTTCGATTATTATATTCATCTAATAGTTTTGGTAGCATACGAAGCCAGTGATATGATCCACATGCTGAGAATTTCCTCCACATCCACTGCTTCAGTGTTCGATTGAAGCGTTCAACTACGCTTGCCTTCAAGCTGCTCCCTGTCGAATAATGTTTAATTTTTCTTTTTGTAATCCACTGTTGAAAACTCTTATTATAAAATTCTTTTCCCCTGTCAGTTTGAAGATTTTTGGATAGTATTTACATTTTGAATAGATGCGTTCCATATTCTCCACTACTTCGTTTCCTGTTTTTGAAGTGGAAGTGCTTGTTGAACGCCATGTGTTTTCTTTCGTCAGAGGTCAGCACAATCAGACTGCTACAGCCCCAGTGGAAGGGGGACAGAGTCACGCGCCTCACCGGTGTCAGTGAGTTCCGAGACTTGGACGAGCGTGGGTAACAGTATTGTGTTTGTGCGCTACAACATGGACCACGGCGTCCTAATGTATATTTTGTACAGTGTAAATAGTTTTGTAAATAAATGAAGTATGTAATGTACATTATGTTGGCCTTCCCTTTGCACTTAATGAAGTACATTTCGTGGACTGTGCGAAGAGCTAGGCCTCGTTCAACATGAGTAAGCAACTCTAAAACGAGACCGAACATTTTGGTCCTCCGGGCCGGATGTGATTCAGTGACGATATTACATCTCACAAGCTGCGCATTTAGGCCTATTAGTGATAACAGTTAATTTACAAGTGTTTACCTTTGTAAAGTACGAATGTGTTCGTTTCACCGCCAAACTTACAACCACCCACGTGCTAAGTACTGCGCAGTAAGGTACAAATGAGTGACTTCAACTAACGTGCCGTATATGTGATTCACAACCATTTTCTACATGAAACACTGTGACTTGTGATGTGATTAACTGAGTTCTAATACATTTCTCATTCATTTTAAACTGCGACATTGAAGCGTGTGTTGCCGCCATCTTGCGCGGACGAATACAGTCTTGCCAACGCAATTGGTGGAGATTCCAAGGAGTAGTAATCCAGATCCGTAGCAGTAGTTCCAGAAGTGTCCACCAGAGTGCAGCCCAGCCGCGCAGCGCTCTTTGGTTTTCAGCCCTGCTGTGGAAGGATACATTCTCCTGATCTGTAAGTAGTCTGGCATTCCCAGTCCTTTATAATATATCCATTATTTCTTGTTATCCTTCACCATGGATCCTGTCCAGCGAAAAGGTCTCATAAAAAGAGAGCAGTTATTAAGTTTCGTATAAAGCGTATAGCTAGTTTTGTCAGTACCGGTACATTTAATAAAGGCTCAAATCTGAATGATATTCGAGTTAGGCAAAGGCTGCTATGTTCAAGTAAGGAGGAATACAACGATGTTCAAACCCAGTTAGAAATTAGCGATACCGAAGAAATTCATGATGCAGATAGGGAATCCACTGAAGAACTCATCCTAGAAATAGAATCTAAGATGGAAACTCTGTTAAATGCAAATTCGAATGCAACTTCCCCCGCAACATCTAGTTCTTCAAATACCAGTAGCATACATGAAATAAGACTCCCTACAATTTCACTGCCAAAATTTACAGGAATTATTCCTGAATTTATTCATTTTCGAGATACCTTCCAGAGCCCAGTAATTAATAATCATGCCTTAACAGACATACAGAGGTACTATTACCTACTATCATGCTTATCGGGAGAACCTCATAAATTAATTGAAAGCTTGCCTGTCACTGAAAGCAATTTCAAGGTAGCTTGGGAATTAATCTTTCAGAGATATAATAACCCCAAATTGATTGTAGACCTACACGTTAAGCAACTGCTAGATCTTCCGTCAGTTAAAACAGAGTCAGCTAAGGACTTAAGATTGTTGCTAAATCAACTGCTGAGCAACCTGAGCGCTATTGAAGTAATGGAAATAGATGTGCCTCTGCATGAAATGTTGTTATCTCGCTTAGTGCTAGATCGAATCAGCCTCGGTCTAAGAAAACAGTGGGAAGTTAAATCTTCAGATAAGAAGTTCCCTCGCTTGAAGGATTTAGTAGATTTCTTGGAAAATAGTTGTCAAACTCTGAAGCTAATCAACCCCGAAAAACACCAAAGCGACCAGCAACAGGTCGTATCCAAACATGGTGGTGATAAGAGCAGTAAGAAGTCCTTTGTCACAACAGCAACTCATTGTGAGTTTTGTAAGGCTTCTCACACCCTAACAAAATGCCCTAAGTTTCGTGAAATAGAATAGATTTCACCAAGAAGTGTAAACTTTGCTTTAACTGTCTGGGTGCTAATCATACTTTAAAGGAGTGTAGTTCAGGAAATTGTCGAATCTGCAATAATAGTCATCATACTCTGTTGCACAAGGAGCAGAGTACATCCTACAATGCTTCTACTATACCAGAAACCAACCAGACTCAGCAGCAAACCTACTGTGCTGTGAAGAGCAACTATACTCATGTAGAAGTTCTATTGTCAACAGCTCTCGTAGTGGCCACAGACAAACGTGGGAATGCACATCAGTGCCGAGCTCTACTTGATAGTGCGTCTCAAATGCATTTCATGTCCAGGCGTTTGGCAGATCGCTTAGGGATTGAATTGAGTCGGCACTCAATGCCTATAAGGGGAATTAGTGATACTAAGGCAACTGAATCATCACATATTTGTCAAATCCAAGTTACATCTAGGGTCACAGACTACACTACCCCTATTTTTTGTGCTGTACTTCCTCGCATAACTGGTCAGCTCCATTCAGTACAGCTTGACACGTCTGACTGGCATCTACCACAGGACATTCCCTTGGAGGATCCTCAATCTAGTACACCAGGTGAAGTTGATTTACTACTGGGGGCTTCTGTGTTTTTTGACATACTGCGTCGTGGTCAACTAACGAGAGAAAATCATCCTGTACTACAGGACACTGAATTTGGTTGGATCTTATCAGGCAAGATACCACCACACTCTCTCAAGTCTACCAGCAAGAAAGTAATGTCTTGTATTGTGCGCGGCAATGAACTGCACGTACAGGTCGAACGATTTTGGCAACAAGAGGAAGTAAAGATGTCTCCCCCGCGTTCTAAGGAAGAAAGTCAGTGCGAAGAACACTTTGTGAACAACACTACTAGGGACAGCACCGGAAGATATGTTGTAAGACTGCCTATTAAACCACACCATGAGGAACTTGGGGATTCATTTAAATACGCCACTCGTTGCCTCAGTCAAATTGAACAGCGGTTACATCGCCAACCAGACTTGAAGAAGGACTATGTTGAGTTCATGACAGAATATGCTGATCTTCATCACATGGAACTTGTGACAACGCAAACCAATAAGCCAACATATTACCTGCCGCATCATGCTGTAATTAAGCAGTCCAGCACTACCACTAAGGTCAGAGTCGTCTTCAACGCCTCTGCTAAAACTACTAGTAACTACTCACTGAACGATATCTTGATGGTTGGACCTACGGTGCAAGAAGACTTGTATTCTATCATCTTGAGATTTAGAACACATAAGTATGCCTTCACTGCAGATGTTACGAAAATGTGCAGGCAAATTCTAGTTCAACCTGATGACCAAGATCTGCAACGCATTGTATGGCGTTCATCTCCGAATTAACCTATCCAGATTTATCGACTTTCCACTGTAACTTATGGTACCTTAGCAGCGCCTTTTCAGCCACGAGATGCCTGGTACAACTTGCCAACGATGGTGCACTGCAATAACCAAGAGCGTCGGAGACATTACGAAGAGACTTCTATGTTGATGATGTTCTGAGTGGAGCAGATACCATTGGAGATGCACTCAGTCTGCAACAAGAGCTGATCGAACTACTCAGTAGCGCAGGCTTTCCTCTTCGTAAATGGTGTGCTAACCATACTACTCTTTTAGAGCACATACCTCTTGAGCACCAAGAATCACAATTGCCCTGGAGTCTGGATGACAAGGAAGAGGGTACCATTAAGGCCTTGGGACTACTGTGGCATCCTCTAAAGGACATCTTCCAGTTTGTAGCTACCAGTCACACCCAGAAGACCAACCTGGACAAAACGTAGTGTGTTATCCTGCATTTCATCCATTTTTGATCCTTTGGGCCTCTTAGGTCCAGTAATAATAAAATGTAAAATTTTCTTGCAACATTTATGGCAGGCGAAAGTGGACTGGGATCAGAGTTTGCCTCCTGAGCTATTAACTACTTGGGAACAGTTTCATGCATATTTGCCATCACTCAACGACATTCGCATCCCTCGAAGAGTGACGGGAGACGGAGAGATTAAACAATATGAGTTACACGGATTCTCTGATGCTTCAGAAAGGGCCTTTGGAGCATCTGTTTACCTACGGAGTATAGATGTCAAGGATAATGTAACAGTAGTGCTGTTAAGCTCCAAATCCAGAGTAGCACCACTGAAACAGATTTCCCTCCCTAGACTTGAACTATGTGGTGCATTACTCCTTGTAAAATTAATGGATAAGGTTAAAACCGCACTTAACCTCAAAATTGAACAAAACTACTATAGGACTGATTCTACCATAGTACTAGCTTGGCTTGCAGGAGAGCCCGCATCTTGGAAAACGTTTGTTGGTAACCGAGTGTCTGAGATACAACAGCTTTCATCTGTAGAACAATGGAACCATGTGACGTCACAGGACAATCCAGCTGACATCATTTCGAGAGGGATTGAACCACATCTTCTTCAAGACAATCTGTTATGGTGGGCGGGACCATCCTGGCTCTACCAGCCACCGTCAACCTGGCCTGTCAGCGACATGAAGAAAACTTCCGAACTCACTGATGTACCAGAGCAACGGGAACCAGCTGTTTACTTACTTGTTGTCAGTCATTTCCTTGAAGACTTAGTCCAACGCTTTTCTTCTTGGTCACAGCTGGTGAGAGTCATGGCCTTCATACTGAGATACATGAACAACCTCAGGCTTGCTGCTTCAAGGAGACAGGTGGGAAGTCTGACTGTAGTAGAACTTCAAGAGGCATCGCACAGGATCATTCGTACTGCCCAAGAACGAGAATATGGTAAGGAGCTTCAAGATCTGCGACTTGGCAGACCGATCGCAAAGGACAGCAAGTTGAAGTCTCTTCATCCCTTTGTAGATGCAAACCAGATGCTTAGGGTGGGCGGCAGATTGGAACAATCGCAAGCTCCGTACAGCCAGAAACATCCCATCATCCTACCACCTAATCATCACGTGACCAGGTTGTTAGTAATGTGTGAGCACATGCGACTTCTGCATGCTGGACCCCAACTTTTGCTTGCAACCATTAGACAACGATATTGGACACCTAATGGTAAGTCTGTCATTAGGCACATAACACACAAGTGTCTCCCTTGCTACAAGTTGAAGGCAAGTACATCAACTCAACTCATGGGCCAGCTCCCACACCACAGGGTAGAACCCAACAGACCATTTTTGTACTGCGGAGTTGACTATGAGGGTCCACTTTACATTAAGCAAGGGACTCGTAAGAGCAAAACAAAGCTAAAATGTTATATTGCTCTATGTTATATTGTATAGTGTCTGATTGTGCATCCACTTATTTTTTATGAACTGGTGCAGTAGTGTAACTCCTAGTTCGTATTTTGGGCTGGCTGTTACGGTAAAAGTTGTGGTGTTTGATTGTGTAACGGCACACTTTTAAAGCAGACTAGTGAAGCGAATAACCTACTGAATTTATTTCTCGCCGCAAACATGACTATTTTATCCCTTAACGCTACTAATCACGTTCATTACTCTGACCGCACAAGTCATACCTTAATTGATCTTCTACTGACAAATCAACCTCATAAAGTAATTAAGCACGGACAGATCCCTGCTCCTGGCATCTCTTCACATGACCTATTGTACATGTGTTATTCTACGCGAATACCTAAGTACAAACCACGCTACATTACAATACGAGACTTACGACATATGGACCGGAATAAACTGCACCACAATGCATATAACTTGCCTTGGGACTGTACACATAATTTTCAGAACATAAACTCTAAAGTAAACAAATTCAGTTCATTGGTACTGGAAATATTTGATAAGCACGCACCAAAGAAATAGGTAAGAATCACTCGCCATTCATCCGCGTGGCTAACGGCCGAGATAAGATCTGCTATGGCCAGTCGTGACAAACTGTACGTACAATACAAACTGACGCATGACACAGACGATTTTGAGCGGTGCAGGATTCTGAGAAACAGAACCAAGCAGCTAATTAGGAATTCTAAATATAAATACTTTCAGAAACTGATGAACACTAAGAGCCCGAGACAAAATGGAGTAAATTACGTACGTTAGGTATAGGTAAAACCGTAGAACAACACGTACTGTACCCCTACTGGGTAATTTAGGGCAGCTATTACAAAATTTGGTTTCACAAACAGATGTATAGATGGAATAGTTGTTGGATGAGAACTTCTAGAAGTCACTTACCAGGCTTGAAGTCTCGTCCTCCCTACTTTCATTGCGTCACCGGCTGAACTCATAAAGCATACGGGCCAATGAATATTCGGGAAAGGAAAATAGGCACTACATAAAATATAACGAAAGTAGGATTCTATAATGTGAGAGGAATACACTAATATTATTAAATGAAAAGAATCTTCGTTAAAATATTATTTACTAAATATTTTATTATACTGATAAAATCACACGAGATGGTACCATACTACAACACATAAACAAGAAACAATCGAGAATAATGTCCTTGTAGTTTATTCATAGTTGTAGCTGGTCCTCGGCATACGTCAAGTCATTTCGTTAATTATCATAGTTGTAGAAATTATGCATTCCCATAAGTACGTTTCCTTTAAAACACGAGATTGCATCGCCGTATATCAAACACATGGTCCATTTGACCACAACAATTATATATTTACACTGAACACATACGTGTATCCTGGGTTTACCTAACAAACTTTATTCAAAGAAAAATCAGCGAAATCTGGAATCGAACCCATCACCATAGAACACTTTAGGGAATAATAAAACACGTAAACACATTACATAGAAAAATATCAAACATATATCACACAATACATCTTGAAGATATGGCTTAATCAAGCCGTAGTATCTGGTTAAATTCTTCGCTCCAACAAGGGTCGAACTCAAGTACACCAGCTTCCAAGGTAAAAAAATTAAAACTCCAATCATGAGCTAATTTAATGCATAAACATGGGAAGGGGTCTATCCTTCGCAAAATCAGAAAAATATCCGCGTTACTAATAACGTATCATTAGAACGGAATTGAGACTGTTCTGACGATTGAAAGGGATCTCGCCGGTAAACATTAACCTGCTGGGAACAACAAGCAATCTTGCTCATACCCTACAAGTCCTCAAGTAATAAAACTCTCAGTCATGACAACAGCTGCGTGTCCAGCTCCGTGGCTACAGAAACACATTTGACTCGTCGTTTCTTTCTTTCTTTCCTTTATATATCATCTTGGCTTGTGCTCAAGTACGCATTCATTTGAGAGCCATTACTTCTTATTATTCATTATTTAAAGCGATGATCTTGGATGACGTCTCTGTGGATACAGGAACAAGTTTGCCACCTCCAGTTTTGCACCGCTCCAACTTGTCCGTCGAATAATCTTTCTTCGCACTCGTTTTTAAATTGTCGTACAAGTATTTAATTTCCTTCACTGACCACGTGGTCACGTTCAAGTGGCTATTAAATTCAGCCGCCAGCTCATTCCAAGCCTTTTCCTTTTCTTTCAGCGATATTCCATCTGTCCTTTTAGATTCTATTACGCTCCCATATTTCGAAAGTAAATTCACAATTATCTCTTTCTCCAGTAAAGTAAAATTACTTACCCGAACACGTTTCTTCCCGTCAACTTCCATTATAATTCTTCTCGTCCTATAACCAAGCAACTGCAAGCAAGTTCATTTTCAAATGGGACTTGTTATTTCGCACAAAAAAGAGTAAACAGAAAGGTAACAAAAGAATAACGCTGTTCAGAAGAGCGAAATAAGGTTAATGCTACACGCAGCTAACTTGATCATTAAAGGCAAGACCTCCTAAGACTACGTTGGTTAACCAGCCTGTTAAGATTTTCTATGAAACGCGATACGCCATGTTCAGATTTTAACCAGGTGTTAAGTAACACAACGTTAGAGTATATTTAACAGCGGTTGGTGAAACCGGCCCTAAGAAAATTAGCATAGAATATTAGTAAGGAACCTTCTAACAGGCCGAATGCAGTAATTGCAGCTGTCTGTAAGTAAGAGAACAGGAAGGATTGCAATAAATATGGAGATATTTCATCCATCAGTATACCAGGCATGTTGCTTACTGGAATTGTGGATTGGAGGATGCGATCAGTGATTGAGAATAACGTGGTTGAGAACCATTGTAATTTGAGAGCACAGAGAGGCTGTCAGGAAAAGATTTTTCAGTACGTCCCAGGTAATTGAAAAACCCTTCAACAGGAATGTTTCCTAGGTCTGGTGAAGGAATATGACAGAGTACCCAGTGAATAGATGTTCAGCACACTGGGGGACTATGGGATTAAGGGCAAATTATCAAATTCTATAAAATACATTTATTTTGACAATAGGACCTCAATGAGAATTGACAGCAGGATGAGTTCTTGGTTCAAGGTACGTACAGATGTCAGACAATTCTGTAATTTTTTACCATTGTTGTTCATAGTTTATATAAATCCTAGGAGAACAGGTTGGGAACATAAACATGCAATAAGTTGATAATTTCAAGCATTCAGGATGTGTATTCTCCCAGGATGAACGTGCAGGAAAGCTAATGCTGTGAGTTCGCAGTTGATGAACTGTACTCAGTACGGAGCTTCACTGGTGGATCGTATGTGGCGAATAGAGGACGATAGATTACTTACGAGTATAATAGACTCGGTCCCCAATAAGTAGAGGGGGAGTACGACGAGATTGGTTGCACTCAATTTCTAAAGATTTATAGCTATACAGAAATAAACGATGCCACAAAACCAGCTAGAAACAGCGGTTTGTCATTTAACCTTTTGCACTCCTATGTCGAGTGGGGCTCGACATTAAAATATTAGATTTGGGCTCCGACATAGAGTCCCATTTGTATTGAAAATAGCTTGTACTTTCAGCTCTCCTATGATGACTGTGCTGTTTTCCAGTATAGTAGAGCCATGCGTATTGAAAGAGGAAGTGAGTGCTCTCTCCTGGTGGCGGCAGACTGGGCTAGTGTAGCTATGGGTGAACAGCACTGCTCGCGTTAATACAATAAGCGGGCGCGGCACTATATAAAATATACATGAAATAAATTCTCTAAGACTTCCAGTTGTCAGAATGACCTTTGAATTATTCCCTTTCATGTGCCATGTGTGTACAGTCTAGGAATATTAGAATAGAGGAAGCTGGTATACACACTAATTTAATGCCTTAATGTTATCCTCTGAAAAGATTTGAACATCAGTAATTCTGAAATGAATTACAATATATTGAGATACAGTTGAAACTGTTATGAATTTCGCATTATCTAAGACATACACAGAAAGTTTTAACTCACCATCGAAAGCGTTAGTTTTCCGAAATATTGGAGAAAAAGTTATAATTTACCTGTTTGCTTTTATACAGCAAGAGAACGTTATCATGGAAATAATTACGTATGCACTTCAAAATATGCACGGAATCAGGAATTGACCACACTCGCCTTTGATGATCTTCTGGGTTTTCAAAGGAACATTTCATCATTCTTCCTTGAAATTCCCAAATTCCTCCACGCCCTTTTATTACACTGACTTCCATCACACGTAAAACCAATTACTTTCACCCCAGCCTGTTTCAATTGAATTATTATTTTTGACAATAGTTCTCTAGGAATTGCATTGCAGGCTGAATCCAGCTGTGCAACAAAAGGACAAACCTAAATACAGACGCGTGATTGGAAAGGACGTTCTTTTTGTCGGTAGGGAGTTTCATCTCCTAAATCAACAAACTGTCAGCTGTCAGTGTAGTTGTATTAAATCTAATGTCTTCTCTCGATTTCACTTCATTAAAAGTCACTATACCTAGTCGCTTGTTTTCGTCTTGTTCGTTTAAATAAAAATCTTTAATTGCAATCACAGCATTTCCATTAATACCATAATTACATTTGAACACTTTGCATAGTCCTCTCAAATGAGCTTCGGTAGGGAAAGGAAGTAACTCATGCTTCAAACAATGTCCGTAACCCTTAGTTTGCTTTTGAAAATCAAATCTTCTATCTCATAAAATTTCATTGGTATAGCGCATACCTTTCGGGCTGGTGCTACATTTTTCGAGCACTGTGTCCTCAATTATTTTCTATTTCTTGCTAAGGAACTAAACACTGTTTTCAGCTTCACTTGACACATTATTTTAATTGCAATGTGCTTTAATTTAGATTTGCATGGAATGAATTCTTTTTGGTTCTAATTAAATTTCTACCAAGGTTTTAAACATGTCTCCTCAATTTTAGAATAGTTCTAGAAGCACCAACGTCACTATGAGCTACCTTACTGGGCAAACTGAGACCAGGTTCTTTTATTTTTACATTATCATCACCATTAGGTACTAGCATATGTACCCGTGCTTCGCTACGGTATTCTACATTGTATACGGATTTCCCCGTAAATGCAGTGAGTAAGACTATATTAAATTGCACCTACAAACGGACTACACCATCAGACGACTCGTTCAGTGTTCTACATGGTTGGTCCCATGACGCCTTCTAGTATCTCCTTTATGTGTGGTTTGGTAGAGTTAAGTGTCATAGAATGAGGTGAAATTTTGTACAGTTTTCACATACAGCAGAGTCTCGATTATCCGACCTAAACGGGACCTGGAGTACGTCGGATCACCGAAAATGTCGGATAATACAGAATAACTGAGACAAACAGAAAGGTTTTACGGTACTCTGTTTATTGAATTGTACAGTACATGCAGTATTGAACGAAAACATTCCAGATGTCTTACGAAAAGAAACTTTTCTCCACAGGTATTAAACTGCCTAATGCCGTATCGTTTCTTCCACCAATCAAGCCACCCAGCACTGGCAGGAAAATTAGGGTCCCCTTCATTAAACTCCTTCTGGAAATACACAGCCTTTTCCTGCAGAATGGGGCCAGATATTGGCAGCTCCTTCTCCCGGTGTTGAGATAACCAAAGAAATAGTGCTTCACTTACTTTTTCGTACTCACATTTTTCATTTTTTCTCTGCTCTGGTAGAGCACCCCTTTTAAATTTCTTCCCTCTGTTTTTTCCACTCTCCCACTGTAACACATCCAACATCCATAATCTGAAGCCTCATTTCCCCTTTGTCCAGTCTCTTTAATGCACTCAACTTGTCTTCCATAGAAACAATCACTTTCTTCCATTTACTCGCTATACTCACAGAGGATATGAAAACTACAACATCCGCACCCAACCAATACTACAATGAGCAATGACTGAAGACTCACTGCACCTGTCCTTGAGAAAAAAAAAAACTGTCCTACCGCCAGCGGTCAGGCCAGTGCTTGTCCCATGGTCGCACCCTCCACAGCGGGTGTGCCTGAATTTAGTCTCCACCAAAAGTTCAAATTAAGTCTACCAGTGTCGGATAACACGGAATGTCGGATAAGCGAAGGTCGGATGAGCGAGACTCTACTGTACTACTTTATATTTTTGACATTCATATGACGGATAGAATCATACAATTTGGCTACAACATTACCACTGGTCATGTTAATGTGCGAGCCGAATGTCATGATTCTATCTTTCTTATAAGTGTGCCAAATGATAACATATACGTGTAGGTAAGGTAAGGGTTATTCTGCCTGAAGGCAGGTCCGAACCTCCACACAGGTTTCCTGAGCCGGAGTTTACGTGCGGTAGGGTGGCCAGTTCCTTTCCGCTCCTCCATTCCCTTACCCCCACCAACAGCGCGTGCCAACCCATCCAACTCCTGACCACGCCCAATGTTGCTTAACTTCGGAGATCTCACGGGATCCGGTGTTTCAACACGGCTACGGCTGTTGGCCATATACGTGTAAAAGTACAAAATTAACATGAAATCGAGGAATACAGCTCTATTTAACGTATAATGGATAAAAATACGACAAAAAGTTATAGGACCTAAGATGTAGATCTCTACAAAATGAAAGGCGATTGTGCTTTCTGATTTGTGATACGACTTACCGATTAGCCACCAATTACCCCCGAAACGAAGGTCTGCACCGTCGTTAAAATTGCATCCATATCTTGATATTTTCCAGGGCCAAAAGTTATACATTTGCATAGCTTGGAATATTTCCTCAAAGAAAAGAGTGTCCAGCTTTCGGGATTAGCATTCGCATACATACGGAGTAATTAAGGAAGCAGAATAATACATCTAAAAAAGCTGACATTAATGGAAAATGGGATTATAACTGAGGAAAGCCGGATAACGACAAATATGTAAACACCAAGGGAATGTATTGGAAAATCAAATGCCCCTCAATAAATTATGCTGGTCTGAGTTATGGATATAAGAAAGCGGTAACAGAGGAGAAATTTAGGCGCAGGGATTCTTAGGTAAACAGATAAGATGAGTAATGGTGTTATTACTTGAGCTATTCGAGGACGGTTATAACCTCCAACGATATTCCGCCAATATCCCGCACAATGGTCAATTGACGCCTCTCTTGCCTTCTACCCAAGAAACAACCACGAATTTAAAGGCCTGATGAGGAAAATGGCAATACATTACTTCCTGCTGGCATGCAGTCAGAGACGTTGCCATGGTAACCTGTAGGTTCGTTGTCGGTCTGTGGGTCACTCAATGCAGAGCATGATACCCGCAGAAAATAGTAAATTTCTCCGTCATTTGAAGAGTAAGGTAAATTATGAACACGACGAAAGTTGTCCATAATGAACATGCGTTTCACGTACGGTCCACGGAGATTACAGAAAATCCATAGTATAAGAGAAAATGGAGGAAAACCGTTCTGGTTTTCCTATAAACCCCGCGTCCGTTCAAAGATTTTAATATGATATGCATATCGAAACCTTCCACGGGATTAATATAATCTAAATATGAAGTTTGGTTGAGATCTATCCAGCCGTTTCGCCGTGATGGTGGAACAAACAGAGACACGAAAAATAAAAACCACCGATTCGGTCTTGAGTTGACCTAAAATGGATATCTGAAAAATTGGCAAATCAAACGAAATTACAGACAGCGGACCCCCTACAACTTTATTTATATAGATTTAAATTGTCGAGGGAAAATTTAGTTCATTACATTCTAAGCTACTGCTATTTATATTGTCCTTGTTAACATGTCATTTGAGTAACTCTCGTTTTGATGGGGGTTTTCCACATTAAATAGGACGGTACGTTAGGAAGACTGTGAGGGACAGCTCCTGGCTTTGAGCTCCACCTTATTCTCGGAATTTGAACTTTTTCACCGTTAATAATAAACGAGTTTACCTTTATAATCAGATCTTCGGAAAAATGACACTCACAAACCCGCGTAAGCTGCATGTCTTTTCTTGGGATCGTTCTAGCCCACTCAGAGAAATGCTCCTCATTTTCAGGTGGAGAGAAGAAATATTTACCTTCACCTGACCTGTAAGCAAATCGACTCACCGGCACAACGCACCACGGCATTTTCGCACTCACTGTATTCCAAAAAATATTTTATTAGACTCAGAAAGAACTCCCGCTACAAGTAAAAGCGTGCATACCCAGTATAGACAATGGCATCTTATCACACAAAGCGATCGTTGCGCTGCAGTGGCAAATCTCCGCACTGCAGTAATTCTGCATTGCTGTAATGGGAAGTGAGTTGAAGTGCTCTCACTTCCTCTTTCTATTTGCTGTGGTAGAGCTATCCAGCAGTCTCCGAGAGAACAACTTTCCCTATTTACCATAGTTTGCGGTAATTGCAATGACATTGTACCTTCTGTTATTGTCGAATGTTTATGACAGTTACTGATAATAAACATTCAATGTAAACATGGATTCTGCTTCATCTTCACTCACGGAAATGAATAGCTTAGAACAGATAGTGGGATGTATTGATTCTTACAACATCTGGAAACAATTCAGAAAGACAGAAAGTGAAACTGTGTCGAAGAATTAGAGAAACCAGACGCAATTGTTGGCTACAGGTCAAAGATGGAAGGCATAGATCGCTTGGACCACTACACATCAAGCTATGAAGACCATCTACTTCTGATGTTGAAGAAGATTTGAATGATAAACTTCACATCATCAACAATCTACCTGGAAAACAACATAAAGGGCGATGTCTGTTCAAACAGGAGCAAGTAATGTGGTAGAAAGGAAAAACCTTACTACTGCTAAATGTGTTCAATGAAAATCCGGTCTGCACCCATAAAACTGTTTTGAAAAGTACCACACAAGGTAAAACTGCAAAGATTATTGTATTTTGTGTTCTAACTGCAAGTATATAACATGTAACGTAATTATATTTTGTGACAGATAGTTTTGCAGTGTTCACTTCCTGCAGCAGTCCATAGTGCAGAAAGTAATTAGGAGTGGAGCAGGAAGCATATGCTAAGGGTAATGGAGTTCACAATTTTAAATTCACATGGGCCTGCAAAGTGAATGTTGGAACCTGTAAGTCTACACTTAATATTTATGTATATAATATTAACCAATGACGTTCTGAGTCATAGTGGCACTATTATACTTTATTTTCTATTAATTAAAATACCTCGAACTGCCATCAACCTGGTTATTTTCATGAAGCAGTCAGAACAGCAGTTGGTAGATTCTTATTAGTATCTATGTTGTTATCTCTTTACCTTTCAGCCTTGGTTATATTGTACTTTCTTCCACATACTCATTGCTGGGCAGGGTAAGTACAGCTATTATCCAGGCTTCCAGCTGTGTGTTTAACTGTTTATATTTTATTGAATTCTACAGCAAAAAGTAGAATATATGGAACAGTATTTAAAACTAGTTCTTCTCCAATACTAAGTTAACTGTAATTCTAAATATGTACACGTTTCTGATGTAAATTACATTATTAATATTTATATATTTTAATTTTAATAAATTGTTTGCTATCTTTCAACTACAATCTTCCAAACCATAGTTGCTATGCCAGTCAAAGTCTTGGCAAAGCCGTGAACAACCAAAAAATAATAATTACGCCACTCACAATCCATACAGATGCTGATTCCCATAGAGAACCTGAAATATTTGTCCTGAATGAGTGAATTTATAATACCAACATAGTTGGTCCATTATTGGACATTTTAGATTTTCCATCCTTGGTTGCCAGCATTTCACCTAGTGTGGTCATTTTCCTACACAGTGGCCTCCACGGTATGCACTAGCGATGCGTCTTGGCAGGTGTGCTATTTACCAAATAATGAGCCCAAACTACCACACTAAGGCGAAACACTGGCAACGAGGGAAGAGTCAGGTGGAAAGATGTTCATGCCCAATAACAAATTAAACAGGTATTCCAGGAATTGTTCCGACAATTGTCTCCGAAACGGTACCCCAAGAATGTTTTAACTAACGAATAAACGTTCAAATGCGTACATTGCGTTGATGTAATTCAAGGAGCCACTTTTCCCGTAGGGTGTTATATGAAGATTGCCATGAAATACGTGAGAATTACGAGCTTTTCTTTAAGAGAACACCTTGAGAATATATGGCATTGCATACTTAATAAAATTGGCGTCCTTCAGCTGGGAAAACAAGTGTCGTTTAAGATAAATTTAACATGCAAAACTCCTACGAATCGTTAGATAACCAGTGCATATTAAGAGGTGACTTGCCATGGCATGAATTATCGATGCCACTATAAGAATTCGTCACGTCGAGAGTGAGTTGAATGGTATGCTTTAAATTAGAAATTTGAAAAGATGCACTACCACATTTATTTTTATTTTCGCTAGGGGCTTTACGTCGCACCGACACAGATAGGTCTTATGGTGACGATGGGATAGGAAAGGCCTAGGAGTTGGAAGGAAGCGGCCGTGGCCTTAATTAAGGTACAGCCCCAGCATTTGCCTGATGTGAACATGGAAAACCACGGAAAACCATTTTCAGGGCTGCCGATAGTGGGATTCGAACCTAATATCTCCCGGATGCAAGCTCACAGCCGCGCGTCTCTAAGCGCACAGGCAACTAGCCCGGTACCACATTTATTACAACGATTAAACGTCCTCCAGATAACGTCACTGAAGAAGACATGGCATTGCATACAAGAAATCAGTGCGTCCCATCATGCAAATGATGAGACCTGAAAAAAAAAACATCTGAAAACTCAGAGTAAAGGGACAGGCCTTTCTACAGCCTGATCCAGCAAACTAAGTACTTCACACAACGGTAATGGCCCTTGACGCGAGGTAATTAAAACACGTGATCTACGAAGAAAACCGATTAAATACACAAACACATTTTTACAAAATGTTGTCTATGCCAAGAGGGAAACAACGGGCGTTCTTTTTAAGTGAGCCATCCCAGGAATTATTGAATGTGCATACCTTTTTAGATATGGAGTACATCAATCCGTGGAGCTGGGAACAGACAATCAAAAGTGAAGTAGGGGGCGTTTGTCAAGTGTGAGAAAATCTATGTTTATTAAGGTCACACTTCCGTATAAAAGACCTACCACAATCATTACAAGCGAAAGCTCTAACTGCAGAATGTGTCAGCATATGCATTTTAAGGGTCCCCTTCTGAGAAAATGCCTTACCACACTCATTACATTTGTTGCGCCGTTCTGTAGTATGAGACAATAAGTGAATTCTAAGTGTTCCCTTATGGGAGAACACTTTACTACATTCCCTACATTCATGCGAACGTTCTTTCGTGTGTGTTAACGAGTGTATTCTAAGTGTTCCCTTCAGAGAAAAAGTTTTCCCACATTCATTACAAATGTATGGACGTTCGCCAGTATGTTTCAGCTTGTGTCTCTTCAGTGTATTGCTTTTAAAAAACGCATTACCACATTCACTGCAAACATGTGGTCGTATCCCAGAATGGGATAAGGAATGTTCCTTTAGAGTTGAATCCCTTGTGAACGCTTTACCGCATTCATTACAGATGTAAGGCCGGAGTTCAGAATGAGATAATACATGTATATTTAGATCACGCTTACGAAGAAAGGACTTAGGACATTGAAGACATTCGTAACCCTTTATTCCATTGTGTACCAACATGTGCCTTTTCAGGTAGATTTTCTTCGAGAAAGCTTTGCTACATTCAGTACATTCGAAAGGGCGTTCTTCTGAGTACGCTGAAGATTGTCGATCTACCACATCGTTTGTTTGAAATGACCTAATAAAATGGTAAGGCCGTTTGCCAGCATCAGTACGCGATTGACACTTCAGTGAACATACAGTGTTGGGTGTCTTGCAGTAACCATTGCATGATAACACAGGACCTCTGCTCAGTTCTGCATTCTCCATGCTGAAATTAAAAAACATATTACCATTTCTGACTAGTGCAAGAATTCAGAATAAATTCCAGAAGTAAATTCATTATAGGGTGTATATATATTTTTTACTCTTTTATAAGGTAACATTTTTACAATTCGAACATCTGAATAGTCTAACTCTATAGTGAGTTCAATGACGGGCATTACAATGAGTTTACGTGATGTCGCTTAAGAGCGAAAGTAAAAATGGAAAAAAAGCTATTTCATGCATAACCGATGTGGAAACGTCTCAAATGCCCTTTAATATTACTTAGACTTGCCACCCCTAAAAACATGATCTTTACCCCTTGAAAATTACTGTATGACCATACAAAAGGACACCGATGTCTCCACACCAGCAAGTACACCAAGTCCTTAATTAAGGCACATTGATGTCATTGGATTCTGTGGGGTTTGAACTCACCGCACAGAGAGATTGAAAGTTCTCCAATATAAACAACAATAAATTTAAATTACATGTAATGAATTTCATCTTGGTCCGTGGTGGAATTATTACACGTAGCAAATTCCAACTTGTAATTTTGAGAAGTTCTACATTGCCATGTCATTTAAATCCTATGATTTTCCTTAGATCTAAGTAACATTAATTAATTATAAACTTAGTTGGTACGTGTGTCATTTCTATGATGTCCAACATATAAAACATCTTCAGTCCATATCTTGATTTGCAATTAAAGTATGCACAAAAATGCACGTTACATTAGTGAAACGTAATTAATAGACATTATAAGCTTGTCCTGGACAAGATGAAAGGTCTAATTATCTAAAGGGTCTGGTGTTTATTCATTGCCACTACTTGACGTATCTTGATGAAATGTGAGTTATACATAAAATACCACTTGGAAAATTATCCCAAGACAAAGGGGTCTAAGTTTCTTGATAAATAAATGAAGTAGACTTGTCATCATCATTAGTCGTTGTGCTCATTACTGAGCGTCGTGACCTCATAACTCCATCATTTCCTTGTTGCAACCTTGACAAGATGTCTCCATCCAGAGCGGTTTTCACATTTCGTTAGTATGACCTGAAGTGGTAGCCCAGTGATCTTCTTCGCCTGATCTATCCATCTGCTTGCTGTTCTTCCTCGTGGTCTACTGCCTTCAATTTTGCCTTGTAAAATTACCTTTTCCAAGTTCTCTCCGACTCGTCTCAAAATGTGGCCAAGGAACTGGAGGTAACGTTCACTCACACGGGAAGATAGACGTTTCTTGATGCAGAGTTCTTCCAGAATGGAAACATTAGTTCTTTTTTCTGTCCAGGATACACGTAGCATTCTCCGCCAACACCACATCTCAAAGGCATCAATGCGCTTTCTGTCTTTAGCATTCACGGTCCAGGTCTCACAGCCGTACAAAAAGACG
The DNA here is from genome assembly GCF_040414725.1 of Anabrus simplex. Taxonomy (NCBI): domain Eukaryota; kingdom Metazoa; phylum Arthropoda; class Insecta; order Orthoptera; family Tettigoniidae; genus Anabrus; species Anabrus simplex. The sequence continues at coordinate 13,945,485 of NC_090267.1, forward strand.
GAGAACACTAGTGATTCTACCAAGCGCATCTACGTGGCTTTTGATATTGCCCGGTTCTGCCAGATCTTAGTAAGTTTAACCCTTGCAGCACGACCTAAGACAATACGTCTTTTTACCTCTTTATCACAGTTTCCCGTGTCGTTGATGACAGACCCCAAGTATACAAATTCCTTAACTATATCCAGGTCTTTTAGGTATCCCGTAAGTTGGATTTCACCTTGCCGATCAACTACCATTAGTTTGGTCTTTTTTATATTTATCTCTAGACCATACTGAAGACTAGTGTTCTTCACCCTTACAAGCAAGTCATGAAGTTCCTCTTCACTACCAGCGATGAGGGTAGTGTCATCTGCAAAGCGTAGGTTATTAATTTTTCTGCCACCAATCGAAATTCCACCATTCCAGCCATTGAGAGCTCTTTTGATGACACACTCTGCATAGATGTTGTAGAGTTGAGGTGATAATATACAACCTTGCCTTACTCCATTCGTCACATTGAAAATGCCTGAGAGATCACCATCTACCTTTATGGTTGCTGCGTGGTTTTTATACAGGCTTTTCAGTAACGATATTAAGTGCAGTGGAACCCCAAATTCCTTTAGCACCTGCCACAACTTGTCCCACATAACACAATCAAAGGCCTTTTTGTAGTCCAGGAAGCAAATAAAGGCAGGGACACAAAACTCGCGACATTTCTCAATTATCTGTCTCATGTTCAAGATAGACTCTCGTGTTCCTTTACCTGCAACAAAGCCTGCTTGTTCTGCGGATATCTGAGGTTGCAGGAATGGTTTTAGGCGTAGATTTATTATGTAGAGCAGAACTTTGCTTGCATGGGATATTAATGCGATAGTACGATAATTGGAACAATCCCTTATAGACCCCTTTTTGTGAAGAGGGATTAGTATTGATGTTGTCCAGTCCTTGGGCCATTCACCAGTTTTCCACACCATATTACATACCAAATGTAAAACACGCATGCCCTCCTCCCCCATCACTTTCAGCATTTCTCCCGAAATACCATCCATACCTGGGGCTTTGTTGTTCTTCAAATGATTGACAGCGTTCACAATTTCAGTTAATAAAATATCAGGTTCTTCTTCATACCTCAAAGAATTTTCCTGTTCGGCAGAATTATTTCCTTTGCAATACAGCATTTCACAGTATTGTTTCCACCTCTCTATTGCTTTGTTCTTATCAGTAATGAGGTTGCCATCTTCATCTTCAATCACCCATGTGCGTGGTTTGAACTCATGGGTAATGCTGTTGACTTCTTTACATTCAATACTTGATGAGAATGGAAAATTTTGAACACAATCAGTCCATTTCATCAGGCAAGAAATTCCCCCTTTTCCATTCACATCAAGTGTCGACTGTCACAAAAATTAACATAGTTGTACACTGTTGCTTCACTTATTTATCATGAAACTATAATATCTCTTTGTCTTCAGGTAAATTCCCAAATGGTATCAATGAATCACCCAATCAATCAGTCAATCAATCACTACTGATCTGCATTTAGGGTAGTCGTCCAGGTGGCAGATTCCATATATAGTAGCCTCCGTGTAAGGACGTACCCTAAGGGTGCAACCTTACCCTTTCTCCCCTGTAATATTAAGGTACCGGTATTGATTTATAGTTACTTTTCTTGCTGTTGGGTCCTTTTCAGTGTCGGTAACCATACAGTTTAGGGACCCTACTTGCCGATATGACGTCTTACATTTACCATTAATCTGGCACGTTGGCAACGTTCAGTTGCAGTTCTAGCGTGAATTACGTATTACCACTCTATTACTGTTAAAATCACTAGCGATACATTTGCGAGAATATTTAAAGCACATTTTCTTTTTCTGTGGGATTGTAAATCTATTTGGCTAATACCAGGTAAGGAGAATTGTGGCATGTTCGGATAATGCATTTAATAACATAGTTTGTGTGAAATGATGAACACATCATTTTATTAATTACGTTTCCATTTCATCCCATACTTATGTACACAATTCGAATGAGAATGTTTAAGAAGGAAGAAAAATCTGCAAGAATTCCTCCGAAAAGGAAAGCAACACTACGTGCTTTACAAAAATCAATTCAGAGATTGCTACGAGGTATTGGAAATGGAAGACGACGAGTTATCACTCATAGTGATATCGACCTTATGACAAGAGTTTCACAATTAATTGGGGGTAAGTGTTCATTTAAATTTAAATTTTGTTTCTATGATAAGATTCTGACAGTGAGAATCAGTTGAAATGGAAAATATTTCGTTATGAACCTAACCTAACCTAAACATGTCTTGTCTCGACGTAGGTACGGTTTACAAACCCAGCCTTCGTGTATTCTTATTGACTTACGGCATATGTGTATGTAATATATTTGCTCATGTGTATTATTACAACGTGGTTCCATTTCAGATTTCTAATCTGTTTACTAGGTAATATCTGCCATGGGCGACTGTCCTAAACGCAGATCAGTGATGATTGATTGATTGATTGATTGATTCAAATCGGATGTAGAAAGTGGCATTTTAACTTACAGCTTCAATCTGCATTTAGGGCAATGGCAGATTCCCCATCTGTTGTTTCACTGTGTTCTATCAGTGGTTCTTGAATTTGACTTCACCACTGTTAAGGGGTCTGTTGGTTATGAAAAAGACCTGTAGTTATTCACTCTAGGCCAACGATTAACTTTAGAGATGCACTTCAATTATAACTTCTCCAGTATGTGTTCATGTAATATTACTGGATATTGGTATCAGCAAATTACTTATAGGCCTATTTATTAGGATCATTCTGTACTGACAATCTCCTCCTGAATCAGTGCATAACTGACTATTGCACACCTTCTAAGCTTCCTATTTCTTAGTGCTTGATATACGTTTGGTATTCGTAGCAGTTACATTTCTTCTAAAGTATTAAACATTAGAGTTTATAGTAATATCATTAATACAAGTGACCATGGACTTCTAGTTTAGATATACCATATTGATGTTAAACCACTATCAATATACTAGATACACTAATACATGATAAATTTTAGCATAGAGTTGTGTAAGTAGCAATTCATTAACTTCATCATCAGGTGACTGTTGCATTGTAATTGCTTTCACTTAAAATCAGACATCTTTTTCAATCATTCAACAAAAATAACAATTTTTGTCTGTTAATATCCCTGTAGAAGGTGGTTTCATATTTTTAGGGAAAAGATGAAACAACTTCATGCTAAAACACAAAATTCTTACAGGTGCTGATTTGATATTTGCCACAGATTTGAAGAGAAGTCAAGATTATCATGGTGCTAACAGTGAGAAAACTCAGATGTGGGTGGAAACACAATTAATCATAGGATTAAGAAATATAGGACCCTGTGTATTGTGATGGATAATGTAGCATACCATTGTAAGCTTGTGGAGCATTAACCGACAATGAAATGAAGGATCAATTAGTGGTAATTATAATAGACTGAATATTTTCTACTACTGAATTATATTTAATGTTGTTACAGAATTTTATTTTTATTTTTCCTTTAATTTATAATCATGGTGAGGCAGAATTGGGGTGGCTCCACCACAAAACTCAACAAAAGATGAGCTGCAAAAGATGTGTCATATGAATCAAAGTCATTTAAAGAGGTACAGTAGCATCCAAACATAACTTTAGGTAGGCTAATGTTGTTTATTTTCATGTATGCATAACAATATTTCTCTTCTTTTTAACCAGGTATATTGTTGATGAGATTCTGCACAATGAAGGCCATGTTATGAATCAGAGGAGGAAGAAGAAGAAAGCTGAGGAGTTAGTCTTACTGCTGTAAGAGCTATTGCATGAGATTAAGGGTTTTCCAACTTTGCTGGGAAATAATACATTTCTAATTGCCCTGTCCTTTCGGATATAACAGCATTACATTTGAAAATTGTAGGGAAGGTGAACAAGATATATTTAAACTTTGAGAGACACTGAATATTCTAGGTATCTGGTCCTGTTTGTGTGCTCTGATCAAAATTTATCACGTTATTATGCATGTGTCTAGTTTTTTTTGTACAAGTTGCTTTACGTCACACCAACATAAATAGGTTTTATGGTATGATGTGACAGGAAAGGGCTAGGAGTGGGAAGGAAGTGGCCGTGCCCTAATTAAGGTACAGCCCCAGCATTTTCCTGGTATGAAAATGGGAAACCACGGAAAGGCACTTTCAGGGCTGCCGACATTGGGGTTCAAACCCACTATCAAGCAAATAGGCCTAATGGATACTGGCCGCACTTAAGCAACGGCAGCTATCGAGCTCGGTGCATCTAGAATGGTGGTGTTTGGATTGCCCGATATATAAATTTACAACTACACCATCAATACCGCGTAACTAACTCGTTCCTTACCAACCTCAGTGCTCTTCTCGAATCGAATCTGCATTTAGGGCAGTCGCCCAGGTGGCAGATTCCCTATCTTTAGTCCAAATGCACTCATTTTTGCCAGTAGTCTCCCATGATCCACCCAATCAAATGCTTTAGGCAGGTCAATCGCAATACAGTCCATTTGACCTCCTGAATCCAAGATATCTGCTATATCTTGCTGGAATCCTACAAGTTGAGCTTCAGTGGAATAATCTTTCCTACACTCGAACTGCCTTCTATCAAACCAGTTATTAATTTTGCAAACATGTCTAAGATAATCAGAAAGAATGCCTTCCCAAAGCTTACATGCAACACATGTCAAGCTTACTGGCCTGTAATTTTCAGCTTTATGTCCATCACCCTTACCTTTATACACAGGGGCTACTATAACAACTCTCCATTCATTTGGTATAGCTCCTTCATGCAAACAATGATCAAATAAGTACTTCAGATATGCTACTATACCCCCACCCCTTGTCTTTAGTATATCTCCCAAAACCTTATCAATTCCAGCTGCTTTTCTAGTTTTCAACTTTTGCATCTTACTGTAAATGTCATTGTTATCATATGTAAATTTTTATACTCCTTTAGTATTAGTCACCTCCTCTAAACCAATAGAGTCTAGTCAAAAAACACCATTACTAAAATATACAGCATCCATAACACATTTTACATGTATAAAAATACACTGTGGTGTTAAATTGAGATCTGTTGTTAATGGACTATACTGTAGTTGAAAAATCTTAATATTGTATGTAGTAACACATAAAGTATAGGTTAGTGTTTGTTAAAATACAATACAATTGTCAATCAATTACCTGAGAACAAGCCAAAAAATATATGTTCATCACTTTTGCTGAAGGCTGCGGTTCCTATTAGATTGGACTAATTTTGAGGGGGAACATTTCTTCAAAGTTTTGCAAGCTGAATGTTGGGCTTGTTTTCATAAAGACATTAAAAATGATGGAGTATCATCGTTATTCTAGCATCAGCCTGGTCAGCCTGCGTGCCACCTAACTGCATGGTGAAAGAAAGATGTACCATGCTACTCTGAAAGGAATAAATTTAATCTTATTCCCTCCCTATAATCCGAATGTTCCTGTCATCTGCATGAACAACGACTTGCCGATACATTTCAGCAATATCTGCAGTGAAGGCAAAGGTATGCATTCTAAAACTTAGAATAACAGAGTAAAGATCCTCTTGTATTGTCGTTCCAACCATTACCATATCATTCAATGAAATACTGTTAGATATTTTAGCAGATGTAAGAAATACAACCCTTGTTTTTGTAGGTGAGCTACTAAGCTTAAAAACTGGATGATAGGGTAGATAATAGATTCCACCTTCATTCCCTGACCTTAACCATTTGCCCCATGGCCTCTCACTCATGAAGAAAGTTAGTACTCGTGCTTAAGTGAGGTCTGCCTACTGAAACGCAGTTCTAGTTTAGTTAGTCTTGACATGGCATGATTGTAGGAGTTTCCCAGAACCTCAGGTTTATGCTGGAGGGATAAGCGTAGGCTACTTGTGTTTTCTTTCTTTTTTTTGTGGTTCCCTAATTTTCATTTCAGGCTAATGCTGTGATTGTACCTTTATAAAGGCAACAACCGCTTATTTTCATTTTAAGTCCTAGCCCTCTTTCTTATCCCATTCTTGCCTTACAACCTGTTTTCATGTAATTTAAGCCAATATATATGTAAAAATCTGGTGATGTTATTTGACTCATTAGCATCCCTCTACCTTTCCTGGGTTTCCTTAATGTTGTAAGCTTGAGATACACCAAGTTGCAAGCTGAAAATATGTTTAAAATGCCCCCATTCCCTACTGCTTATTGAAGAAAGAAGACAACATCCAAGCAAAAGAAAGGACACCGGGCTGAGTGCCACGGACGGCTGAGGCACTGGCCTTCTGACCTCAACTTGGCAGGTTCGATCCTGGCTCGGTCCGGTGGTATTTGAAGGTACTCAAATACATCAGTCTCATGTCCATAGATTTACTGGCACGTAAAAGAACTCCTGCAGGTCAAAATTCTGCCACCTTGGCGCCTCCAAAAAACGTAAAAGTACTTCGAGGGATGTAAAACTATCAGCATTATTATTAAAAGGAAGGAGAGATATGACCTATGTGCTAAGTCCTTGAACTTATAGAAAATGCAATGTATTATACAATCTAGATTCTTTCTGCCTTTCCCCTCCCCCCTCCCAGTCCCTTTAAAAATACAGTTTTAGTAATGTGTACATCAGAATAAAGGCAGGAAATGTTTAAAATTAATTTAAGCGAGTGAAGGAGAGAATGAATGACTAGCTCAGTTTGGTGGGTTCGAGTCCGGTGGTATCTGAAAGTGCTCAAATATGCCAGTCTCATATCTAGATCTGCTGGTACATAAAATAACTCTTGCAGGACGAAATTCTGGCACCTTGGTGTATATGAAAATGATAGAAGTATATAGTAGAACTAATATTCAATTCTGTAGTGAGCTTGAAAGCTGACCTAATTTCCGTTCATGTAGCTTGGCACATTAGTGTTCCTATATGGTGGGTTCGAGTCCGGCGGTATTTAAAAGTGCTCAAATACGCCAGTCTCATGTCTAGATCTACCGGTACATGAAATAACTCTTGCGGGACGAAATTTTGGCAGTAGAACTTATAACATTATTATTTTCAAATCCGCAGTGAACTTGAAAGCTGACCTAATTTCTGTTCATGGAGCTTGGTAATTAGTACTCCTATATGTTTCCTGGATAACCTTGAAGATATAACCAGCCTGTAACTTTCGAAAATCACACTGCAAAGACTTATTAAATAAATTACATCGTTTAACATGCCCCTCTTTTCAAGAATATGGTTATAGTACGCCTACTTTATATCAAAATACAGATATATGTAACATTAATTTGAGTGAGGAAATGTGTTTATTTCCTTAATAATTCCTCACTGAGCATGGAAACCGACTTAATTATGAATATCTTGATTTATTTCATCTTAACTTTTATCATTTACTAGGGTAGGGGAACATTCATGGTATCGGTGTTTACATTGAGGTTAGTTCGTTATGGTTATGTCTGGTGATTTTAATATGTAACCAGGCAGGTTGGCAGCAGTGATCAGCCATTAAAAAAAGAGAAATGAAGAGCACAGGGCAGCGATATTTACTTTCTGGGGTATTGCCTTATGTGGCGATTACTATATGTTGTTTTCCTAGCTAATTCCTAAGTGATTGAGAAGCAATTGGAAATTTATTGAACATCTCCCTTGGTATGTTATTCCAATCCCTAACTCCCTTTCCCATAAAAGCATATTTGCCCCAATTTGTCCACTTGAATTCTAACTTTATCTTCATATAGTGATCTTTGCTACTTTTATTCATCTAGTTATGTCATTTCATGCCATCTCTCCACTGACAGCTTATTACAAGTTATAAATCTCATCATTAGGTCCATATTAAGCAACATATAACTTTCTGAAAGAATGCTTCTTGAGGGTCTATCTCTTCAATATATTATGTTTTATTAATTTACATAAATCTTGTTTCATCATGAACATGATTGAAGTGAGACATGTTTTGCCTATTTTTTAAGCACCTTCAGCAACTACTCCTAAAATCTAAGATCAAAACTGGTAAGATCCTAGGCTTTGTTTATGACAAAATGTTTAAAATAACTGGGCTAACATGAATTGCTCTGTCTAAAAAGTTTTTACATGCTATATATCTTATAGAAACATCTGACTGACATGAACTGCCATCACTAAATTTTACACTATTGAGATTCTTCCACCGTTTTGATACTTTATTTTTTAAAGTATCAAGTATCAAAACGGTGGAAGAATCTCAAGAGTGTAAAATTTAGTGATTAAATTTTGATACGGAAAATGAAGCTGATTACTTGGAAATGAATTGCCATGCCTAACAAATTATGATTACATATAGTATACATAAAATATCCATCTAACATGAATTGCTCTGTCTAAAATGTTGTGCTTATAGCTTACTATACATTTTATAATAACATCCTTGACATGATTGTTGCACTTTAAAACTCGATTATGTATTATTTCATTCCAGTGTTACTTATCATGATGTTGGGCTTGGTCTGGACAGGGGCCACACCCGTCCTTGATGTGAAGTTCCTGACGTTCTAGAATTTCTCGAATTTCTAGGTGCACAAGGTGCAGGGTTCGATCTCACACAAGAATACTGAGAGGTGAGGCATGTTGAACACACAAGTCCCCCGTATGGTATTCAACTCACTTGTTTCCATTGTTGAATAAATAATTTTTGTTTTAAATACTGCACTGATTCATTATAAGTGGGATACGTCAAATGTTAATGAAATTGACACTTGAATCTCTGACTCAAACACTTCGCTGAATCACAAAGGTCCATGAAATTAACACTTGAAAAGAGAACAACTGAACTGAGTAACCGATCACACAATGCATGTCGGCCGAATTGATACTTGGGAAAATTATATACAAATTTACAAGGTCAAGTTCGTGATTCAAGCCTGGTACGACAGTTTGAAATATTCTGTTAGATCGCTAACTTGTGTTATCACTGTTCCTAACTGACTGGCTTGTCCGACTCATTAGCTGAACGGTGAGCATACTGGCCTTTGGTTCAGAGGGTCCCAGGTTCGATTCCCAGCCGGGTCAGGGATTTTAACCTTAATTGGTTAATTCCAATGGCACGGGGGCTGAGTGTATGTGTTGTCTCCATCATCATTTCATCCTCATCACGGCGCGCAGGTCGCCTACGGGTGTCAAATAGAAAGACCTGCACCTGGCGAGCCGAACCCGTCCTGGGATATCCCGGCACTAAAAGCCATACGACATTTCACTGACTGGCTTCATCAATTTTATGATTGGAACACAACATTGAACATAATATTTAAAGTTCGTGCAAGTTCAGGTCATAATGACATGTTTGTTGGAGAATGTTCTACACTGTCTGTGATTATGTTCACTCAAGACTGTTCAACACTGTCTACAAAAAATTATTAAAGTTTAACTGCACTTGAAGAATGTTTAACTCTGTCCATGAATAATTATTACGAAGTAGAAACTATATTCTTAACCCCTTAAGCGGGGAGCTCGGTACTCCCTGGTGGGGAGTATTTATCCTGATTGAAGAAAATATTTATTTACTTGATTAAAAAAGTGACACACATGGACTATATTATTGTACACTATGGACAATATTTACAGTATTCACAGTCAGCACCGTGTTATACCTCTAACAGTTGTTCATTACGATACACACGGAAACAGATCAGGTTATATAAACTGTCTCAGCTTTGCATAATTTGTATGATTCCTTTCCGAAACATGATGGTTTTTCTGGTATGTATGGTTCACAACAACCGACACTTTGCAATCAGAGGTATTAGCTTCGGAAAATTTTGCCAACAGATGGACAAATACTGCAGTTATCTTGTACATTTTCTGAGGAATTTGTCCATTATTCACCTCATTGTCAGAGATATGTAAAATGCTGTGGAGAAAAATATAATAATAATAATAATAATAATAATAATAATGTTATTGGCTTTACATCCCACTAACTACTTTTACAGCTTTCAGAAATGCTGAAGTGCCAAAATTTTGCCCCATAGGAGTTCTTTTGCATGCCAGTAAATCTACTGACAAGAGGCTGACATATTTGAGCACCTTCAGATACCACCGGTCTGACGTAGAATCGAACTTGCCAAGTTGGGGTCAGAAGGCCGACCAGCGCCTCAACCATCTGGGCCACTCAGCCCGGCGAGGAAAAATCTCTTCTGTGATATCAACTCATAGAAAATAGGTGTAGTAAACAATTTATTGCAAGAAATACAGTGTCCTAATGTCAGTTTCAGTAGAATCCCCTGCAGTAACAGTATGGCCACAAGAAGCTTTATTTCGTCCTTATTTGCTCTGACCCAGTCTTGATCTCGATTCCATTTCATCTTACTAAACTGGTTTTTACGTGTGATTTCTTGCTAGGCATCATTTGTCTGTTCAGCTGTGTTCTGGCATATGTCATTATAAAAAAGTAATTAAAATATTTTGCTTGTTTTTGTTTTACCTAGAAACTCTCCGTTTACATCACGATGGAATTTTGGATCAATGCGGGACCTTCTTTATCCATTTTCAGTAAAAGTTGATGAAGAACTAGCACTGGTTGGATTGTAATCAGTATTATTGTAATCACTGTCATTGTCATGATCGCTACTTGAACTGGAATCGAACATGTGTTGTCTTTTTCGCGACTGCTGAACATTTGCATCAGCTGGATCCGAAACCGGTACATTCAAGCATGCAGTACTTATTCCAGGCAAGTTCCTGTCACTTACGAATTCCCCTTCGGCAGAACTTACTGCACTATGATCACTATTCCCTCCACTAAATTCCAAGATTTTGTTTATCATGGCTAGTAAATTATCTTCATCTAACGGTGGGGGCCGGTAATTCCTTCTAGACATTTTAGCAGAAAAACTTCAGAAAAAAAAAGATTGAATAGAACCCTGGTCTCTGCAGTTTGGACACAAATCATGAATTGTGCCTGTATTACGGATACATACGATAATAAATATTGTGTAACTCACGGTAAACACACACTCCAGTTGTGAAGGAAGAACACAAGACTGGGGATAATACATCAGGTCACAGTTCTAAAATGTTATCAGAGAGGTCTGTTCAGTATCACAATCTCTAGAAATCCCTCCTACAGCAATATTACTGTATCAAGGGATGATTAGGCGATGAGCTAAAGCTTCAGTGCGAGGCTATTGGGCTTTAGGTCGTTCTTGCCCGGACGTAAGTTACGTTCTTTATGATGCAACTCATGGATGACACATTGGTATTGGAAGAACATAGTTGAAAAAATTCACATACAGGGCAGACTCATCCAGAATACGCTGCTGAAAAAGAAATAAACCTCAGCAGGCAGGCAAATGAGAAAAAGAAATAATTTGAATTGGCGGATATATCTGCGTTCCCCACCGTGCAAGCGAATAGTAGCTGCGGATATCGCCGCATCGCCCACTGAAGGGTTAAATGTGTCACTGAAAAAATCATATGTTCTCTTGGAACTTCACAAGAAGAAAACACAAGTTCAAATATGGCATTAATATTTCATGTCTCCACAGTTTGTACGAAAACACAGGTTCAAATATGACACTCAGAAATATTCTATGTTCCTACAATCTGTTATGACAACACAAATTCAATATGACATAAGGAAGAATTACAACACTTGGAGAAATTGTAGCAATTGGAACAAATTCTATGTTCCTTTCAAACACCACTGCTTGTAAAGAAAATACAAGTCCTAATATGGCACTTCCACTGGAACCGAGCACTAGAGATTCAGAGTATCGCGCCACCAAAATTCAGAGTCCCGACTGGACATAGGTTCGGTCTTCCGCATTTGTAGAGCTCCACCCATCACCCGTATCGCAGAGACGGTGGCGTATTACTGCCTGTCTATAGCCTAGACTGCCTTGCTGTTATACGTGGAGGCAATGAAACATATCAAAACATGGATATTATAAACCTTTATAACTCCTAAAGCACACAGTAGATTTGTTCAAGAATTTGATAGTTTGCAGCTGTTATCATAGCCTCAATGTTGGCGGTGCAAAAATAATTGTCTCTTAACTCCAGATAAACTTTACAGATGGGTCATAACATCACCATATATGGTCATGCTCGCTGCGTAAAGCCAGTCCAAGCCGGCCACGTCATTGCTGTGTGCGTCAGCGGAGTTCGGCGGGCTTGCCTATCCTTCACCTCGTCTCGTGCGAAGTTTAACTCTCATACTTCAAACTCGTTTTCACGTAGCGGTGTTTCCAGTACAATATCTTGCTGTGAACCTACAAGGTGAGCTTCAGTAGAATAACCTTTCCTAAACCTGAACTGCCTTCCATCGAACCAGTTATTAATTTTGCAAACATGTCTAATACAATCAGAAAGAATGATTTTCCAAAGCTTACATATAATGCATGTCAAACTGATTGGCCTGTAATTTTGAACTTTATGTCTACCACTCCTTCCTTTATACACAGGGGCTACTATAGCAACTCTCCATTCATTTGGTGAGCTCCTTCATGCAAACAATAATGGAATAAGTACCTCAGATATGGTATTATATCCTAACCCACTGTCTTTAGCACATCCCCCAAAATCCTATAAATTCCACCTGCTTTTCTAGCTTTCAACTTTTGCATGTTATTCAAAATATAATTGCTATCATTGGCAAAGTTTAATACTTCTTTATTATTAGTCACCATCTCTATCAGGACATTATTCTTGTAACCAACAATCTTTACATACTGCTGACCAAATATTTCTCACATACATACTCCCCATGTTCATTAATGATTCCTGGAATGTCCTTCTTGGAACCTGTTTCTGCCTTGTAACCTTTTCATGTTATTCACAGCTGACTTCTTTGCTAGATTCAATCTGCTAGTAAGTTCCTTCAATTTCTCCTGACTTCCACAGCCATTTCTAACTCTATTCCTTTCCAAATTTCACCTCCTTCTTAAGTCTCCTTATGTGTCTGTTATAATATAGTGGGTCTTTACCATTTCTTACCACATTTATAGGTACAAACCTCTTACCTCATTCCTCAACAATTGCTTTAAGCCCATCCAGGGTATGTTCACATTTTTATTTACCATTTCCTACTGATCATACTTACTTTTTAAAAAGTATTTTACGAATAATGCATCTTTCACATCAAGAGATATCATATAGTGATAAGGAAGAAAAAACCAAAGACTCTTTCGATATTTAGATCTTTCGGGTGTTAATTGTGTTTTACTTATGTAACCCATATTTTTTTTGCACATTTTGATTGTAAATCAAGGTCATGGCTGCAGACGTTTTGTATTTAAAATGAAACATGCACCGACTAATTTTAAAATTAAATATTGTTATTTTCATCTAAGAAAATTCGTAAAGTGGTGGAAAGGCTGAACTTGTCAAACTTACAAGTTGAAATTTGTTACACAGGATGAAGCAAAATTCGCACACTCGGGTGTTGCAGCGCTACTCCTCACATGCCAGCAATAAAAAAATGTCTCTCACAAACTTGCATTCTGAGAGTGTATCTGGCAGAAAAATGAGGTTGAAGAGTGGCAATCTGGCAACACTGTAACCACATGTAGGGTAACTACGTTTGTCAGTACATATTAGTCGTGCTGTACATTCAGTGCAGTGGTTAGAGTTTTGGATTAGCATGCAGGAGGTCGAGGGGTTGATCCTGGGTTGAGGCGTATGTTTTTTATTTCGTAAATGTAGTCCAGGTGGTATGGTATCTGGCATCTTAATCGTCAACAGTGATTGCAGCGGGTCCTCTAGAAACCATTTGTACTTACATACTACTTTCAATGAAATGGAAAAACAATTGTTTTTATTGGTCAGCTTTGAAAGACGCCCTTTCCACGTCGTGGGCGTGAATATTCGCACCACTTCATCTACTAGATGCGAAACCTGTTTTCTTTGTACCCTCCTCCAATGGTCCCATAGATTAGTACGAAGTATTATTCTTGCCTCGTTCAGGTCCAAACTCGGTTACAATTTGTATGTGTTATCACCATGGTCCCACTAATTATGCCTTTCAACATTGCGTCTGGTAACTGCATGCTGTTTAATACGTATCTAAATGCATAATTATTATTATTATTATTATTATTCTATCGATGGGACTGTGGAATCATCACGTCTATTACTTTTAGGGATACAGTGTAATTTGAAACCGACCATTCCACAAGTAGCGGTGTTGGGATGAATCATGCAGAACAATATCTGTCAGAGGGATAATGCGCGTTAGGTGGAACAGCGGGCAGGACTGACGGCGTGTTTATTACATAGTGTATGCGCTGTCCACCAGACAGGGACTATTGGCGAGCAGAGTAACGCGCCCAGAGTCCAACATACATGCATACAGGTATCGAATGTCCTTCTTGTAAACTTCTAAACCAGTGTGGCAGACGTATGGCATACACAAATGATGAATATGTGGATACGCTTCTGGTCCTTGGTGCATCTGATAACCGGGCTGGTGTTGCCGCTTGTGAATATGCTGCTAGATATCCTCATCGACGCCATCCAGATAAAAGTGTGTTTCATCGTCTGGAGCTGCGCCTTCAGGAGTCAGTTTCTCTCCTTCCACCATCGCGTGACAGAGGTCGTCCACGGACTCACCATACACCAGATACTGAGGAAGCTATTCTGGGGGTCATATACCAAGAATCTCAGCCAAGTACACGTAACGTAGCAAGGCAGCTGCGTCTCACAATGCACGGTCATTAACGTGCTGCATGAGCATGGGCTGCACCCCTATCATTATTCTTTCATGCAATACCTGCATCCTGCAGACCGGATCAGCGGATACAATTCTGTGAATTGTCCAACTAAAACTAGGAAGCCAAAGTGACTTCCTGAACACCATACTATGGTCGGATGAAGCAGCATTCACTCGTGAGAGTGTCTTTAATACGCACAATGCCCACCATTGGTGTGAGGTTAACCCGCACGTCACCCGCGACCGAGGATATCAAGTTTGCTTTGGTATCAACGTCACGGCCGGAAATTGGGTGACAGGTGTTTGGGCCCCTACATGTTGCCTCACCGGTTGACTGCACGAAGGTATCGTGCATTCCTCTCAAACAATCTGCCTGATGCGCTGGAAGATGTTCCACTACATGTTCAGCAGAGGATATGGCTCCAACATGATGGTGCACCTCCACACTCTGGAATTAATGTGCAACAGTATTTGGACAGAACATTTCCAGGGAAATGGCTCGGATGTGGAAGACCAGTTGTATGGCCACCGCATCCACCTGACCTAATTCCACTGGATTTCTTCCTGTGGGGACACGTGAAGGAGCACGTGTACTCTACACCGCCGACAAATGTGGAAGAATTGGTAGCGCGTGTTCGTGCTGCTCTTGTTACTGTGGTGGACGCAGCTATGCTGCGAAGGGTCCAGAGCTGTATGGTCCGGCAGGTTGCGCAATGTTGGGACGTGCAGGGAGGTCACTCTGAGCATCTGTTGTTCTTTTTTTTTTTGCTATTTGCTTTACGTCGCACCGACACAGATATGTCTTTTGGCGATGGTGGGATAGGAAAGACCTAGGAATTGGAAGAAAGCAGCCGTGGCCTTAATTAAGGTACAGCCCCAGCATTTGCCTGGTGTGAAAATGGGAAACCACAGAAAACCATCTTCAGGGCTGCCGACAGTGGGGCTCGAACCCACTATCTTCCGATTACTGGATACTGGCCGCACTTAAGCAACTGCAGCTATCGAGCTCGGTCATCTGTTGTTCTCAGGACAACGTATTCTGTTGTGAAGGTCATGCGGTCATTAATATGGATAGTATTATTGCTAATGTGCTACATCTGAGCACTCATAAAAATTACATGTAGTATGTAAATGACAAGTAGTTGTGTTATTGTACTGTGATATCATATTTAGGATCTCAAAAGTGATATTATTTGTGTAGTTATTCTGTCCTATGACAGGTCATTTGTTTCAACTGTCTATTTCTTATGTGTCTAACCACGTATTTCTTGTGTTCAGCATAACAGAATGTTGTAAATGTAGGATACATGTAATCTAAGATATGGTGTCTTACTGTATTACAGTATGTAATGTCCGATGGAAATTAGCAAATAAAAAATGTGCCTTAACCCAGGATCGAACCCTCGACCTCCTGCTTGCTAACCCAAAACTCTATCTACTGCACCAACTGTACAGCACGGCTAAGGCTGAAAACATAGTGAAGCGGGGAGCAAAGCAGAGAGCAGAGCAGCGAGCAAAGCATTTTATTATCAACGCGCCGATGAAGGAGGTTGGTGGTCATAGTGAAGCGGAGGGCAAAGCAGCGAGCAGTGCGCGCCAACACACTTCGCAGTCAGGTAGTGAATGATGGACGGGTTGTTTATGCTGAAAATTCTACATTAATATCTGGCATGTGCTACAAAACGCAGACACCAGTAGAAGTTGCAATGTGCACCCAATAACCCAGTGACGAAAGAGCCTGGTAAGAAATATTAGATTAGCTGTTCTAGATATTCTCGGAATGAGTTGATTTTAGTCTTAAGTTGTTTAGGGCAAGTCAGAGTATTAAATTACAAAATACATTCCTACGTTTCCTCGTGCATATATAAGTCAGTAACGAAACATTCTGATGAGAAATATTATCCGGGAAGCTTGAATGTGTCTCCACACACGCAGCATCTCAATATAAAACGATTACCGGTACCGAAAAAGGCTAACGTAGGCTAAATACCATTTAAATGTTATTCTAAAATATATTTTTAAGCCTTTACTACAGGCCACGTCCGTAGCTGCTGCCCTCGAAGGCCCGGATTATTCTCATAAGCCAAAAATGTAAGATAGCAAGAGGGACGGTATGTGTTTTAAAACAGTACATGCATCTTACCTCCTTTGACGGTGTACCTGATGAGAGCTGCACAACCTCGGAATGAGGACAACGAATGATTTAACTACAGCAGTGACCAAGATGTTAAGCCCCTTTAAACAACAAGCAGCAATCTCTAGGCCTAAAAATGTTTCAACCGCCGGAACTCGGTATTTTCCCTGTCTGGAAAGCCAGCTACTGCTATGGTCAACCGGCTTACGAGAAGTCCTGTAGAAATGCCGCTCCACAACGTGATACTTTAAACATTAGCGTAGTTAGGGACCTACCCTAACAAAACTCACCTCATCTCCTATAGGCGCAAAATGTCAATACACTTTACACTGATATCTCAAAAAGCAATTACGGTAATACAGTACACATTCTGTAATGGGAACAAAGATTCCACAACCTCGCTCTCGGATGAAAAAAAAAAAAGAAAACTACCAGTTATTACCGCACGATTTGAGATGTTACGAATTTTTAACTAACATACTAGTAGAGCAAGTAATAAAAGCTTGTTATATTGGAATTAGTCAAGTTTGTCCAGATTCCTTAAATTTATGGCACGTGTAAAATCATCTAAAAACTACTACAGTAATTTAGTATATCTACATACTTGTTTTCATTTCTGCAGCAACTTCATCCCAAAGCTTATCTAAAACAAAGCGACTGTCGTGTTGTGCGTCCTTTTGGCCCCACAGAGGATTACGAATATAAACAACACCAATTAATTGATCAATATCCATGTTGGATCCAAGGTAAGAGCAGCGAGCAAAGCAGCGAAATCAAATTATTTTGAACGCTCCGCTTTGCTCTCTCCTCGTGATAAAAGTGACGCTCTGCTCTCCGCTGCACTATGCAAGCTCCCACTTGCAAACATGTGTTTGATTTCGCTGCTTTGCTCGCTGCTCTGCTCTCTGCTTTGCTCCCTGCTCCACTATGTTTTCAGCCTAAGATGTGCTGACACAAGTAGTTACTATACATGTGTTTACAGTGTTACCAGACTGCCACTCGTCAACGTCCTTTTTCTGCCGGATATACTCGCAGGACGAACTTTTGTCAGGGACACTTTTTTATTGCTGGCATGTGAGGAATCGCGCTGTGACACCCAAGTGCGTGAATTTCGCTTCACCCTGTATATTATAAATTTTTTTAATGTAAACACATTTCAAATATTCAGACAATAAGTACACAAACACTCTGTTAGACTGGTAAGCTAAAGCAAGTGCATGCATATAAATGCAAAATTTTCATTCACAACAGTTCAATAATCCTGCGTCCAAGAAAAAGCATGAATCAAGCATCATTGGAACAGGCTTCATAATACGAGACTTAAGGAATTCCAACATACGGGTCACATACCCTGAAAAATGTCCCTCAGTGTTATCCTTAGATCCTGAACATTAATGCTCCTATCAGAGGTGACAATAAGAACCCTGAGGTAAAACATATCATCTAGCAGATGCTCGAAGATGAGATCAGAAAGATTCCTGATCACAGCGTCAAGATTCTTGTAGACTAGTTCAATGCCCACCTGTAGAAGGAATGAGTATGTCAAGATGTAACAAGACCTCATACAGTTCATGAGTGCACCACCAACTGTAAGAATATAACTGAACTGCATATGTTGTACAAAAGCGTACAATATCCATGGTCATTCAAAATAATACAATCTTAATCATAGCTTCAACATATAGATAAGTACTCATGGTTCAGCTGAAGATGACCTTATGTAAGGAGTCGAAACCGGTCTTGTAGCATAATAAGTGCAATAAACAAGTACTGATAGGTGGAAATCCTTTCCTATTTCTAATTATTCAAAATAAGTTGATACACCAGATATCCTGACAGTCAACGAACCCTGATGTTGGCTGATATCAGACAGACCAAGTTGCAATTCATGTGAAAGGTAGAAAAGAGATCATGACTGTGAGAGCTTGTAAAGGCTGCACACAAATAAAGATCAGGCTACTTTGAAAACAATGAGAAGCCTGTAATGTAGCCTCATCAAGAACTTATCCTCAGTTTCTCCATGAGAATAAGGAATGCCTTACAAATTGCATGTGCAATGTGCGTACAAGGTGACATCACGTGATGACATGTGCTGTGGCTTGGTAGGCAAGACATAATGCTCTGATGGCACAGAATGCATTCTCAAATAACAAGAGGAGGTGATACGTGCCTACAATGTGGTCATGATGATGGCACAGATGGAGGAACTCACACAGACATCCTGCTAGTGGAACCCAGACTGTTGATCACCGAATAAGGACTCTACCTCACCAGGATGCTCGTCCCTGCACAAAAGATTGTGCTGGTACAAACACTGAATTTGATATCACCGGATCACTGGATACAGAGACGGACCGAGATTGGGACGTGTAGGCCCCGGACATGGTTTCAGGAGCCCACCAGTTCTTAACTGTGAACCTGAAATCTAGGTAATGGCAAGTGGCACTCCATCAGGTAGGCAAGGGATTACGCATGATGCCAGCTTTGTGTATCTGGATGACATCATCTCAGTGGGGTGCACAATCAGAATAAACATTGAAAACCTTGGGAGTGTTCCATAGAATTTGAGGGGTTCACCTGAGACTGAAACCAGGAAAATGTCTGCTGGTCCAGATGGAGGTACACTACTTGAGCCACATCATGTCATTGGAAGGAATAGCCATGGATCATGAGAGTTAGCAATTGGCCAGTGGAGATCCAGGAGCTTCCTCGCTCACTGCACCTATTATCATCGGTTCATTTCTGGTTATACTAACGTCTCGAGCCATTCATACAGCTCACCAAGGAGAGAAGACTGTTCAAATGGTCATCAGACACAATGGGTACTATATGTAAATTGAATCGGTCTCTGTACATTGCGAGGATAGCTGCCGTATTGCCACTCTCCAAAGCCGAGCACAACTATATTGTGACATGCTGGAAACTACACGTCAAACTGAAAACATTGGAGAATTTCCACGAGTATCTGTATGGGCAGCCATTACATCTGCACATTGATCACGTAACCCTGACAGGGCTTCTGAAGAGTATAACTTTGCCACCAAACACTTTTAAGGAACGACACAGTACAAGAATGACGCTCTACTCTGAAGGCCATGACCTGACAACTGTGCACACTGCCACACTATGAAGGAGCAGGGAGGTGCCATGGATGTCTGGGCTGTGAGGGTCGTAACTGCTCTAGGCCATGACTTAAGAACTGTGCACACTGCCACACTGTGAGGGAGCAGGGAGGTGCCATGGATGTCTGCGCTGTAAGGGCCACAACTGCTGAAGGCCGGGTTCAAGCCTCTCTGAAGAGTGAGCAGCTGAACGACAATGACATCGGGCAAGTTCTATGGGATTTCAAGCCAGGACAGTGACCAGAATCGAAGGATATCGCAGAACTCAGCCCAACTACAAGAATTACAGGGCCCAGTGGACATCTCCGAAAGTCAGCGACTGGGTGCTAACCCACATGCAGGAGTTGCCCAATGACAAGAAAAGGATTTTGCATCTAATAATCCCCAGGAGCATGAGAAAGAAAGTGGATGACCACGTTCCATGCAGGCACCACAGGCGGCCATCTGGGAGCCAAAAGGACTTAAGATAATACACGGCAGGGTTCACCTGAGCAACAACATTCAGAGGATGAGTCAGATGTGTAACAGCTGAACTGGAAGTCGAGGACCATGTACCAGGAGTAGGGATCATGGAATGCAGTACAAAGTTGCAGCCTAATTCAAAAAAATTGCCATCATTATTGATGGACACTTCTCCGGATCCCACGTGTTTAATCATTACCTGCTCATGACCACAGAATACTCCTCAAAGTGGCCAGAGGTCTATGCTATCTGTTGCTTTGGTGAAGAACATCTTCTAAACCTTTGGTACACCCAAAGAACTGCACAGTGAGCATGGTCGAAATCTCCGAGTCAAGGCTGATAAAAGAGGTTCTAAAACATGTGGGAGTTCAGAAGACCAATATGCTGTATCTCCACATTCAGTAGGATGGCATGGTAGAATGCTTTATATATACAGTCGAGGAGCACCACAGAAAAGTGATTTCAGGGTAACAGATGGACTAGGATGAAAAGGTCCTATCTTTCCTCATGGCCAATAGACTGTCCTTCCACAAGAGGATGAGCATGAAACCTGCCAACCTGGACCTTTTGCTATGGAGCTACACCTACCATGCGACCTGATGTTCGGATTGGCACCAGATCAGAAGCAGCCAGGATGAATATTGTCTCAGAGATGGTGGACCCTAGAAGACATCCAAAATTATGCCTGATAATATCTGAGAGGAGCCAGCAACAGAGTGAGTGCCCAATCCAACCTGCTGGTTATCTCTGAGATTTAAGAGGAAGGTGATCGTCCTTGGCTGCACCTGCCTGTGTGACTGAAAGGAAAATACCAAAGCTTCAGTCACCATCGGAAGGCCCATACAGTGTCATCACCAGGATCAACAATACAGTCCATAAGGTCCAGCAGCACCCTACCTCACGAGGGAACATGAAGATTGTCTTTCTGGAATGTTGGGACCAGCAGCCTTAAGGATGGGACAATGTTGATATGTGCACCACTTTGTGTAACGGGGGGGGGGATGACCCATGACCCCACCTAGGAACCATTGACATCACAACTTAGACGTTGAGTCCTGTGAGGCCAATCAGGAGCACAAGGCCAACCCCTCTCTGACATCACTCTGGCTTCTCCCTGGAGGCCTTTAACAGTACTGGAAAGACTTGGGAGATAAACCTAGATAGTTCCGAATCATAAGAACTGTGGAAACTTCTTCTTTCAGCAAGTACCATGAAGAGCAAGCCTCATTACTTAAGGCAGACTGGACAAGGTCAGGCGGACAGTTGAGTGCAGTTCAACTTGAGTTGGTGGACTGAGTTCTGTTCTGTCATGGAGTTGAGTCTGTCTTCAACAAGGTCAGAAGTCCACATGCCATTGTGTCATGTCGATGTGGAGTCTATGAAGACTGCTGAAGTGTTTGACCAGTGATGTGTAGTGTGGCAGACAGTGAATGACATGCAGTACTGGAAACTGTGTGATTGTGCCAGTTTGTAAGTGATATTGGACAGGTGTGATTGGCTGTGTGAGTTGAGAGAGTATGTCTGTCGTACATACGAATTACTAGCCAATAAATCTTAGTCAAAAGAGTGTAACTCTTCAAGCTGAGCTTTTATTTACCACCTCTGCCACAACAGAGTACCTATAAACAAACCCACTTCAAAAATGTTTTGATCCACCTCAAACAAATTTTGCACAAACATATTTTGGCTATTTCTAAAGTTCCTGAAAGTGTCACTTATTTTTAACCACTAGTTTCTAAATGAAGTAGAGTTGTAAACAAATATTAAATTGGTAAAAATAGCTAGTGCATGGCATCAAACACCCACCCTGGAACATGGCAGTGAATAGATAAACAACACATTCCATATTGTTTAGGGTTAGTAGTGTAAAATCAAATTAAGGTGAACATTACTTACTTGTTTTCTTCTTTAAGACATGGGGCAGGAACTGGTTGTTCTTCTATGAATATTTCATACTTAATATCTGTGGAAGGCTGCAAGTAAAAAAAATAGAAAGTAAATTAAGAAAGTAAAGTAATGACATAACAAGAACATATGTGCACCACTTAGTTCTGTTTCCTTATATGAAATCAGAGACAAGGTGAGATGATATTTATAAGGCATGTTCTTACGGCCAAATGAACGTCCTGCTGCCAACCTCAGTCAAGGTGCTAATGAGGATGAAATGAATGAGAATAAAACTGGTTACAGACGAGGTTGAAATCATCTGTGGCCTACAAATGTGTGAGTTGAGAGAGTACAAACATCCAATTAAGTATGTCTCAGACAAATTTTGCACAAACATACTTGGGATATTTCTAAAGTTCCCGAAAGTGTCACTTATTTTTAACCACTAGTTTCTAAATGAAGTAGAGTTGTAAACAAATATTAAATTGGCAAAAATAGCTAGTGCATGGCATTAAACACCCACCCTGGAGCATGGCAGTTAAACCATACAAAACCATTCACAGACAGCCGATGATGGGGTTTGAAACCACTTGTCTCCCATGTGCCGAGCTTGATCACTCTGCTCGATAATGAGGTAACAAGAATAAATGTTATTATATCTGGGCATGATTGTTCCTTATCTCCTCCTAAACCATTGGACTGATTTCAATCAAATTTGGTACACATACCACATGACCTACTATCTGGCGAAATTACTGTGGGAGTAAGACCTCAACTGTTCTCTAATGGTGAAAGGTAGGAATACATATTATTAATTAACTATCAAGCATTTCATATATATAACAATGGCCAGAAGTGATCGATCTAAAGCTCACTAAGGAAAGTAAAAGAACATAAGTTTTGTTGCACATTTTGAAGCTAATACCGAACAAATTGTAGGGAAATACTAGTGGCTTGAATGGCAAATGTAAATAATAATAATAATAATAATAATAATAATAATAATGTTATTGGCCTTACGTCCCAATAACTACTTACATGGTTTTCGGACATGCTGAGGTGCCAGAATTTAGTCCCACAGGAGATTTTTACGTGCCACTAAATCTATGGACATGGGACTGACGTATTTGAGCACCTTCAAATACCACCAGACTGAGCCAGGATCAAACCTGCCAATTTGGGGTCAGAAGGACAGTGCCTCAACCATCTAAGGCACTCAGCCCAGCAGCGAATGTAAATACACAAAGGATAAGTAATGAGGTTCAAACAGGTCTGGGCAAAACTGCAGCCTTGTTCACCCTGAACAACTCGGGACACAATTTCTCTCAGACGAGTCTCTATAGGATATGGACATCCCCTAGCAGATACAACAGTATATGAGATTTTATACAGGAAATGCAATCCTGTCAGTTCAGAAATATAAATATTATTATAACTTCATGGTACTGTTAGAACAGGATGCTAATACACCAAAAGTTACAAGTAGTTTAGTTTACTTTATTGCCGTTCCTAGGGGGGGCTCAGGCTATGAAGCCTACTATTATGCCAAACTATATTTTACAACACAGTTACAAATTTACAGATTAACATGAATAGTATACACAGCCTATAATAACTGATCATAACTCTAAATATCACTCAAATTAATCTACATAGCATCTATAATTTTGTATCCTTTATGATAATTAAGAATATTATTTTTGTTATTTTAATAAGATCTACTTTCTCCAGGTTTGAGTAACACATTAAACACTTCCTTTTATATATCATCAGATTTCCTATGGCTCTAATTTCAGCTGCAATTGAGTTCCAAGAACATAATGTAGCAGGTATATGCATTACTATGATGAATGGGAATGGACAAGAAGTATTGCATGGAGAGCCTTGAGAGAGTAAAGAATTCAAAGTCTGTTTTAAGATAGTCTCCTTAGTTTATTTCCAGAACACTGTGGAGGAGGAATATAGGGTGGTATTTACGTTGTTCAGTCATTTTTAGCCATGATAGCTGAGAGAGGAAAGGGCTGATATGATTTTCAGTTGGAATATTTAATATAAATCGAGCACATACATTGTACACTTGCTGTAGTTGACATGAAAGTGTTTTGCTCAGACACTGAACTAATATTTTTCTTATGTTTACTTGAAGGAAGTCCCTCAGACTTTTTAGAAATGTAATGAAAAAATACCTTTAGACAAATATTTGTGACATGTCCTCACAAACATAAATATTTACTGGAGGTCACTCCAAGGTTCTTTACATGATTACTAAGTATTATTGGTATTCTACTGAACAACAATGGATATACATGTGCTTTGTTTTTTAGTATGTGATTCCTATGTCCAATTTCTATAGCCTGTGATTTTGATGGGTTCACTTTCAGGAAGTTTCTGCAAGTCCAGTCTTTATTTCCTACATCTTCTCTTAACTTTGTGATTGTGTTGCTTGAGCCATTAGCCTTTGTATGAATGATTAATTGAATATCGTAGGCATAGGTGATATTTATAATTTGGTAACATTTCAAATCATTAATTCATGTATAATGGAAACAGAAGCAGCAATAAAACTCCACAATGTCCTATGCCCATCACAGTGGTTTGGCATGAAGATGGATCATTTTCCACCGATACACACTGCTGATGATCACCAGGATCCAGGATGGACGACCATAAAAAAATGCTGTCTTGAATTTAGCGAGTGATATGTGTCTGTCTACACAGTCAAAGGATTTACTTAAGTCCAAGAAAACAAATATAGTCATTAGTCTTTTATCCATTGCTACTTGCATGTCATTAGTGCCATGAAAGTGTTATAATTTGGTCTGAACCCCATCAAGTAAGTTTGAATGTATAAAATATTTAATCATTTGCTTCTATACTATCTTCTCCAATATTTTTCATAATATAGTAAGGATGCTAACAGGATGATAATCTTTGGGACTGTAAGGGTTGTTATTTTTAGGTAATGGTCAGATGGTTGCATATTTCCAATTCGAAGGAAAGACTCCAGTCATGTGTAAGTTATTAATGATATGTGTGATTGTTGGAAGTATAACATCTGGGATTCCATTCTACTATCACCAGTAGAACCTTGACATTTTTCACTGAAGACACTGCTAACATTACTTGGGGTCACATCGGAAAAGTAGAACTGCTCACCATTATGTTCTACTTTTGAAGATATTCCATTACTACTGCTGCTTTGGTCTGTTTGTCCATCTGACTGGATCATGAGCTTAATTATGAATTTAGGTATCAAGTGGTACATTACAATTGTTGTCAATTGTCTTGTTTTTGCTTAATCCCTGAAGAGATTCCCAAATCTGAGTAGAATTTCGAGCATTCAAAACGTCACAAGAGTGGTGCATTTTAGCATTATTCGACTTTATTTTACAGTTTTCAAAAATGTCTGATGTAGGGAATTTCACATAATAATTTATAAACTGCATCTCTGAGTTTCATCTTGCCACATATTTCAAAGGTTGCTTTACTCTAGCAATATGTAGTGGTGCAGAAGAAGTTAGTTAAAATGGTTTACCTTTTTGTGAATATCATTCATGTACTGAATGTTATGCCATGGCATGTAAGAGGGTCTTTAATATATACTTCTTTATATAAGAGAAATCTCTGTATGTGATTAATTTCAGCTTTAATTTGGGGCAATTTAAGGAATATGCAGTATAAATCACATCATGACACGAAAGGCTGCAAGCGGACATCTAATCATGAGTTAGGATTTAGTTGGTATTACAAGAAATTATCGGATTGAGGAGGGCATGTGAGGTGGCATCATAATGGGTAGGGTTTAGAGGTAGGATTGCCATATTAATGAATGTAAACATCTCAATAGATCATTTTGTTTTCATAGATTTTTTGTCAAGTCAGTATACAAGTTCCCCATTAAAATAATATGCTCATACCTGGGTGATAGGTCCTGTATGACTTCCTCCAGATTTGTGATGTTACAAGTCTTCAGCGGACAATACACAACACCAAGTAAGCATTTTGTACCATGAACTATGAGCTCAATGAGCAAGAATGCAAGGCTATGGGAGAAATCATTAGGAGATTTAATTATTGCCTCATATTTCATGTCATCCTTTATATACATCTTGAAAACTCCACCAAGCTTACTGCTCCTGCCATTCCTAAATTTGTCAACCCAAGGATCTATAATGGAACACAGCAGAAGACCAGAAAAATTCTTATAGAAATATATGTCAGGGCTTCCTTAGCTACACCACATGCACGTAGATTACCTGCAATGTGTTTTGCTGTGCTGGTTCTGGCACCATCAACTCTGATTTATTTTCTTCTTTCATATGTCTAATTCCTGATGCAACATCAAAATTTTTCTGTGGAAAAGTTCATATATATAAGGCACACTCTCCAGACACATCTAGCAATTTAATTGATGGAAAGCATACCACCATCAAATGACTTTTAGCAAAATATGGAAGGATACGTATAGGTACCTTAATCCGGGAACGCCGAGTTTTCAATTTTCGTTTTTTAAATTTTTATTTAATATTCCCAGCATTCACATATCAGAGAACATTTAAAAGTCATTTTTCTAAAAATTGAAGCGTTGGTTTTTAAATGAGGGCCTGGTACCGTACGGTACCGCACGGCGCTTGACATAGCTTTTGGTTGGAACATAAAAATTGTTACCTCTTTAGAATACCATGAAACTGAATGCTTAATATTGTTACAGAATATCACTTACAAATAAAACAATAAACAATAAACAAAAGAAGAAACGTGTTTATAGGTTTATTTGCGATATCCCTTTGGGAATTCCGAAATATTACATTAGCTCAGACGTGACATATCTTTAGGAAATACGAGTAATATTACTTCAGCTTTTCTTATTTAGTCACCTATTTCCACTCTTCACTAGTTTAGAATGGCAAAATATTGTTTACACAAACGCCCACACTACACGTGACGCATTCTGTGCGGCCGCGGAATTCGCATTCGTTCGCCGCACAGCTCCGGCTTTGGTTTGTCGGAGCGATATATTGATGTACGCCATTGAATCTCAAGGTGTCAGATACACTAAGAAGTGTAAACAACTGCATTTATTTACCTTAAAATACCACCCAAATATATATGTTGTAATAAATATTTTGCACCTACCCTTTTCTGATCGTGGTACTTACACATGGCCACTTAGAAGGAAAATGCCGATGAATATTTTCATTTCTTCGGGGTTATTTTTCGTTTGTAAAAAGCATATACCGGTAGTTGTTGACTTCTGAGCACAAGAAATTCATAACTTCATCGTAAAGAAAACCCTCAAATATTTCGGTAGGCATCATATATCGAAAAGTGGAAAATTTCGCACTATGGAATTGGAGTGAAAGTGGGCCATACGCCATCCAGGTACCTGGTGGATGGGGTGATGATTTCGCTCTCTTCCCGGGCCATGAATCATTATCGGACATGGATTATCTACTCCTGTGCGGAATTTGTTGCTTTAGCACTATTTCTGCTGGTGCCCGTGATTGACCTCCCGTAAGGTTATCTGCGAGCCCCCCTTCATCTTCCTCAGATAATACCTTAGATTCCAGTGGTTCAGTATGTCATGCCGTTTAATTTTTAAAAGTAAAATCTACAATTATAGAGTTTTATGACACACATAAATCATTATTTGCAACTACAGTATGAATTGTTACCCTTAGAAGTAAGGAGGAGAAAGTAAACAGAGAGGCATGGTAAGCGCCGTGCAGTACCATACGGTACCAACGGAATAATTTATGTCATAACAGCTAACACAGGAATGCTGACCAATTGCTTATTATTTCAATTCATGGACTTATATTTCAAGACAATAAACCACATCATACAAAATCACATTGTCAATATTTATAAACAAAGTAAAGCAACTTACTTTAGACGGGCAGTCATTTTTATTCCTCTCGACATGATCTCAAATTACAAGCAGTTGTTTGCAGCAAACAAATACTCAAATAAAACTTTTTGTTGATTTTAGGCATTGTAGAGAGTATCTCCTTGACGATGTAAAGCAAAGTTGCCAGATTTATGGCGCGAGTAAGGATCAGTATGAGAAAATCAGAAGTAAGGCGCACTGGTACTATACGGTACCGCACGGCGTTGCCGGGTTAAGGCAGAAGGAGGTTCAATGAAGGACATTACAGAAATTATTAGTGAACTAGGAGAGTGTGTACCCAAGGATTTACAGAAGGCAGAAGTATTTAGACAGCAGTATGTAAAGGGAGTTGGATGTAAGGACTATGTCCAGGTAGAGGAGGTTACCAAACCTGGCAAAATACTGACATTTACCTACGATGACAAAGACTTTTACAAAACGATACAAAAGTTGAAAACTATAAAAGAAGTAGGGACTGATCAAATTTCAGGGGATATACTAGGGGCTGAAATATAGAGCCATATCTGAATTATTTATTTAACAACTGTTTGCATGAAGGGGCTGCCAAAAATGAATAGGGAGTTGCTACAGTACATGAGAATGGGTGATAAATATAAAGTAGATAATTAAAGGTCAGTCAGCCTAACATGCTGCATGTAAATATTCTAAGTACATCACAAATGTTTGTGAAATTACCACCTGGTTTTATCAAAGGCAGTTCTGGTTTAGAAAAGGTTATTCCAATGAAGCTCAACATGCAGGAAGCTATCAAGGTAAAGTAAATATTTTAGATGCAGAAGGTTAAATGGAGTGTGTCACAACAGACATATCTAAGGCATTTGACAGTGACAGGCTAGGAGATAGGAGATTGTTAACAAAAATGAGAGCTACTGGACCACTGGGTGCTATATTACTATGACATAAAACTCAGAGAATTAGAATAGGTGAATCATTACCTGATCCTGTAATGGTAAAGAGTGGGGTTCTGCAAGGTAGTACTCTTGCACCATTACTTTTTTGTATATATATTGTAACCATAAAAGTTTATTTCGATGGCTAGCTGAGCACAAGACTCAGCACAGGGGTGACCGGCCCTTATCTGACTTGTTACAGAGGAGAGGGAAGTAAGTTAAGTACAATGGAATGCTAATTTAAAAAAAAAAGTTTATTCATAAAATAAAGTCAGAATTTAACATCACCTC
Organism: Anabrus simplex; assembly: GCF_040414725.1. Taxonomy (NCBI): domain Eukaryota; kingdom Metazoa; phylum Arthropoda; class Insecta; order Orthoptera; family Tettigoniidae; genus Anabrus; species Anabrus simplex. The sequence continues at coordinate 13,974,860 of NC_090267.1, forward strand.
AGCACAGCAGTTACAATGAGTACTTCTCCTGGGGTTGAACTGGTCCTGATACATTGTGGGGTTGCAATGTTTGCTCATGGTGCCACCATCTTCCGAGCCGGTCTCGAATATCTAGAAGGCCTCGAATATCTCGGAAGTCTGGATGGTCTAGGAGCACTCGTGGTCTTGGTTGTAACATGGCACTGGGGTATGAAATGGATTCAAAGTAATTGATCTGCACAAATGAGATTAATGTTAGAAGCGATCTTTAACGAGTCATAAGCTGCACTCAATTGTCTTCACAGTGGGATTTCACTAATTAATAAGAAGAACACAGTCATTACTGATGGATTAAATTGAACTCAAAATTAAACTTGTGATGTATTAAACACGTAAAATAAAAGTCACTTTATTAAAGTTAAGTGTGAGAACATTGTCCGAATAACGATGTAGAAAACGACGTATCCCTTTTTAACACTTCACATAACATCAAAGGAAATAGAATAAGTTTAGTGAATTTAGCCCCGTTTACTATCGAAAATGGCAAAAGAAAACACTGTCCATCCTGGAACAGTCCTGGGTTCGACAAAAGTTTTATTGGGATAATTAAGGAATGTTAAATGCACCAGATCGTTTAAATACTGTACTGAGTTTATGCTCACTTAAGAATCTGGTCACTTGTAAAATAGAATCAAAGTTCGACGACACTGTTAAATTACATGTTACAAATTTCATATTTGGTCTGTATTGAAATGTACATCAGTTTAAGATATTACCAAAATTTATTAGGATCAACCTATTCAATACAATTGAATTTCCAAAGTTAGGACTTACATCCTATTAAACTAAAATTTGAAGGGACATGTTTCGCCCTTTAAAAGGGCATCATCAGCCTTTTTACACTCATACTCAAAGATAAAAATCAGGATCCTGATTGTCATGGTAAAAAACTAAAAATGAGAATATAAGATTGGATAGAGTATTATGCAATGTGAGAAATTGTTATGAGTTCTAAAATAATAATTTACAACTGAAATTTCATTTAAAATGTTCGCGAAGAAAAGGTTGAAGTTGGTATGATATTACACTAGTAATTTAAAATATTTTATAAAATAGACAAACTAGGCCTTAACCACATAATAACAAGAAGGTCTATGGCTAAAGTTGCCGTATCAAAGTTTGAGTGAAATTCGGTTGGAAGCAACTTGATTTACATGTTGAAGAGAAGGTTAAAGGACCTTAGTAGCCACTTAAGATGACACTGAAACTTTCTTGTTGAAAACTTGTAATATTAAACTGTAGTATGGCGGTATGTAGATTATAAAGTTGGATCCACTAATCCATTAATCTCGTTATTTACGAAGTGGGTTCACGGTCTCCGTAATGTTGTTGAAAGAGTGATAAAGAGTTCATAATTGAATGTGCCATATAGATCTTTGCTAATTCGTATACTGATAGTTAAATGGGAACATTCTTACTTGTTGTTGGCTGTAGTTTTGAATATAGATTAACTATTGAAGGATATATGGTGGAGAATCTGTAATGAAAAGAGAATAAAAAGATTTGAAGTTTAGAGGGAAAAAACGGTTAAATTAGGCGAAATGATATGTATTCAATTACTTACGTTCTCGATTTTTGTGGTATGAACTGGTTGTCTGTATGGTCTCGGAACGAGTAAGATTTGAATGTCGTGTGTTGTATCTGTGTGGAACTGAGGGACGGGGGTGTGATGGAGGAAAGGAAATGGGTGGAGCATTAAGCTTGCGTGCTATTGGCTGCTGAAGATGTGGAATTGAGGGAGAGGGGTGTAATGGAGAAGAGGAGGTGGGCGGAGGGTTGAGGTTACGCGCTGTTGGCTGTGGAAGATTAGCAGGGGCGGGGGCGGAGGGAATTACCTTCAAGGGGAAGTTGGGATCTTTATTGGAAGTTAGTTTAAGATTTTTAAGGATTTTATTTAAATTTGGATTTAAAGATTGTAATAAATTGGGTAAAGTCTCTTACAGATTCTTCACAATATATCCTTCAATAGTTAATCTATATTCAAAACTACAGCCAACAACACAAATGTTCCCATTTAACTATCAGTATACGAGTTAGCAAAGATCTATATGGCAACATTCAATTATGAACTCTTTATCACTCTTTCAACAATATTACGGAGACCGCGAACCCACTTCGTAAATAACGAGATTAATGGATTAGTGGCTCCAACTTTATAATCTACATACCGCCATACTACAGTTTAATATTACAAGTTTTCAACAAGAAAGTTTCAGTGTCATCTTAAGTGGCTACTAAGGTCCTTTAACCTTCTCTTCAATATGTAAATCAAGTTGCTTCCAGCCGAATTTCACTCGAACTTTGATACGGCAACTTTAGCCATAGACCTTCTTGTTATTATATGGTTAAGGCCTAGTTTATCTATTTTATAAAATTATTTTAAAATTACTAGTGTAATATCATACCAACTTCAACCTTTTCTTCGCAAACATTTTAAATGAAATTTCAGTTGTAAATTATTATTTAAGAACTCATAACAATTTCTCACATTGTATAATACTCAATCCAATCTTATATTCTCATTTTTATTTTTTTTACCATGGCAATCAAGATCCTGATTTTATCTTTGAGTATGAGTGTAAAAAGGCTGATGATGCCCTTTTAAAGGGCAAAACATGTCCCTTCAAATTTTAGTTTAATAGGATGTAAGTCCTAACTTTGGAAATTCAATTGTATTGAATAGGTTGATCCTAATATATTTTGGTAATATCTTAAACTGACACTGTTAAGTACGATTAATTATATCAGTCGTTTTTAACACAGATGTACAGTTTGAAAATGTTCCAACACCTTTGGTAGAACAATTATGCACTGTGATGCTTCACTACCATAAATTCAATAACCTGAATAGTCTGAAAATATTAGATTATGTTTCACTACTAGCACCAGTTTATCATTTTTCAAAATTAAATATAAGATCATTGACAATTTTGACAGTTCACTGACGATCACATTTCAACACTTTCAGTATTCAGTGTCAAATAACTCTGTGAAGTTCATCACTGCTGTTCAAATACAAACATCAAATTATATTAGCGTAACATCGTATTGGTGAGAAAATGTAAGTTTCAATCACACTGTTCTTGTAAATGGTAAAACTCCTCGCATTTCAACTTAGGCACAGTTTCTATCACCACACGCACAACACTGAAAATATTCCAAGTCTTATAATGCGTTGTAGTACACGTAGGGTTGAATTGACGACTTATATTATGACTGCAGAATACCCAACAGCCGGCCATCCATTCTCGGCTGAGGTACAAAGTGAACTGGCTTGACAAGCGAAATGCTTGCCTTTTTATTTGATATCCCCAAGAAATTGTAATGGCTAATATCTTCCATAATTTTCAACAGATCTCTTTGAAACTTGGGAGTCATGATTATAAAAAAATAAGCTACATGGTGATGTAGTTTATTTCTTCATATCTTAATTCGTTTAGAAGAAATTAATGAAGGAAAAGAATCGAACATTCCATCGTCTGACATAATATAGCCTTGACCATGTTCCCCAGTTTGTGACGTCTCACTTACCCGCTGCTCTCAGCTGACATGCTCGCAGGGAAAGCGTGCTCGGCGGATAACATAACTCCACACACATTAGGGACTTTAACTTAGATCCGTGTTACGGGTTTAATATATATAAAACTTGACTGAAGAACGTGAATTACAGATAAGGCATTTTGTGGATGATGTTATAAGATAGGGAATTGTCAGCAACTCCAGATAGACAGAGAAACTGTAGTGAAATGAACAGCAGACAACGGTATGGTGATCTGTGTTCGCAGGTAGCACTAGTATATTTCTAGGCTGTGTGATTATAATAATCCTAAAAACTACAGCTACTGTAAGTGCATAAAGCTAAAAAGTATCCCAATTGTATCTTAATTCTTCTAGCATGCTTTACCAATAATGTCAAAACACACCCACTGACTTTTTCAACCTAAGCAATTGTATGCAATACAACTCCAAATATTAGCTAGATGCCATAGTCATTCACTACTGCTTAATTATCACTTCACTTTTACATTGACGGTGACAAATAATTTTCAGTTAGGTAAGGAATGTTACTGCAATTTCACTTAATATTTTCCATTTTTCTTTTAACGTGTTGTGACAAGAGCCTGCATGTATGTGTTCCTATTACCTCTGCAAGTTAAAACAGAATTCCTTCCCTCCCCCACCCCAAAGGTATCAAACTTTAAGAACCCGAATAAAATTTTGTTCAAACTATCCCGAACCTCTACTAAAAAGAAATATACAAATCACTCATTCCAGTTGAAAATTAAAACGTGAAAAAGGAGAATTATATTTTTTAAATGGAAAATTAAATTTTTAAAATTATGCATGAAATTAAATTCCATTTCAGAAATATGGAAGAAGGTGGTGGAATTTTCTTCCTCATGACTGAACTTACCAACATTATCTGATCTTCAGTGATAGGGTCTATTGCATCATTCTCCACTTTTGGGGTGACTGAAGTCTGAGACTCAATCTTTATGATATTCCCATTTTCAGCAGCATTATTTCTGTGTGAATCCTAGAAAAGAAATAGAAAACTTGTTAGAGAATTTCAGCTGAATTACATTCTGAAATGCTGAAATGAAACTCACAGCAAGTCCCAGCTGTGACATATAAATTATTAAAATGAATTATCAAAATAAAAATTAATTAAAGCTTGTTACAGAACCAGAATATTGATACTTTTCAATTCAATTACCAGTTTCTGTAAAAAAGTGATCAAATGAAAAAACACAAATATTATGGACTTTCATTTATAAGGAAGAACATGACAGGTTGGTGGAACTTAGTAAAAGATCGCACTGTCAAGTGACAGAGTTGTCAGTCCAGGATGCTGGTCTCATGTGGTCACTGCACACACTTAAATATTTACTGTCTGTCTAGAAGGAAATTCTGCCAGATCTTAATCATAAGTAACAAATTTTATTCTTGGTTAGGGTAAAAATTTTGTAGTATTTATAGCTTTATAAACAGCAATTTGCTGTAAAGGAAAATTCAGAATTTCCCATCCGTGTAACAGATCTTCCTTGAGACATACTGTCTGGATTTAACATCCTGATTTAAGACAATTGTTTAGATGCACTGCTACAGCAGGTTTGGAAGTGTTAATTGTTCTTTGGCACAGTGATTACGCATTCCTGCTTTCTAGGTAGAGGAACTAAACAATGGTTCAACATCTACCTCTACAATGAGAAACACAACTTACTTATTAAATGGCCATAAAGTACGAAGTACATATTATGAACTAAGGACAACTATGCACACTAAAAGAAAGTGATGTACCCTGTGGAAATTATAAATAAATTAACTGTAATTAATGAGCTTGGAATGAAAGTGATCATAGTCATTTGAGAAGAGTAATGAAATATTCAGCATTTTTTTTATCTAAATGATGGCTGCATGCTGTAGTTTATTTATGATCTGTATATTTCTTTAATATATTAAAGAAATTTAACTTGACTTTTTAAATAACATTGTATTATTGGTCAGTTAACTCTGAGTGATGATTAGCTACTAATTAAAACTATAGGTCTCAAAATCAGATGATTCGAAGAGGCAATGCATTACTGCTGTTTACCCTCACATCGTCCGGCTCCATGGCTAAATGGTTAGCGTGCTGGCCTTTGGCCACAGGAGTCCCGGGTTCGATTCCCGGCAGGGTCGGGAATTTTAACCGTAATTGCTTAATTTCGCTGGCACGGGGGCTGGGTGTATGTGTCGTCTTCATCATCATTTCATCCTCATCATGATGCACAGGTCGCCTATGAGTGTCAAATAAAAAAAGACCTGCATCTGGCGAGCCGAACTTGTCCTCGGACACTCCCGGCACTAAAAGCCATACGCCATTTCATTTTTTACCCTCACATAATATGCCATGTTCTAGATATTGTAATCTACTGAAATCATATGAGTAGGACAGTGATACAACCTTAGCCATTTACTATTGCACTGTACGTCATGTTGTAGACATGATAAGCTCTTCAGCTTATGCCACATCAAGTGACACAAATTGCACAGAAGCACTGTTCTGCTTCCTAAGAAGTGAACTTTGACTGCCCTAGTAATGGTGAAAGGTTTGAAGTCAATCCACCATTGCAGTTCACCCCAGATGTACTACTCACGTATGTAGCAGTTTTAGCTTCATATCAGACATTTTATGTTTTCACATCCACAGGTCACCTAGTAGGCAATAACAAGGGCATCACACTAATCAAGGACAGTGAAAGAAATACAAATTAAAAGTAATAGAAACAGAAATGACGTGAAGCAAAATGCAGAAAGGAAAGAATCAAGACAATGATGAAGAAAGAATGTCATCAAAATGGGGCGTAACTGGGAGGAAGGAGTAAAGAAGAGAAAGAAAGAAATAAGTTTAATAAGACATGGTTGGAAAGATGAGAACAGATAAATAATTAATGGTTGCACATAGAGTAAATAAATAATATACAGTATATGACAGAGTGAGTGAATTATCTAGTAGAGAGGAGAAAACAAATTTTGAAACTGAAACAAAATAGAAACAGTTAAGGACAGGGATGAGAACTATCTTCCCAAAAATGTAACGGCTAATAACCAGACATTATTTAACTCTTTGCCAATGTCCCTGATAAAAGTGTCTGAAGAGGTATCGCATGTCATGTGTCCGCGAGGGTTGGCTGCTATTTTACAACTCTCCTACACTAACAGCATCTCAAAACCTTCAGTGTTCAACACAAGAAGCATTTGAAGGCAACAAGTAATAGGCTCACAGATATTCCACATATGTATGATGCCGATGACAGGTTAAGAAGATAAACATCACAGTTATATGCCATGGTCACGAACAATCGTACGTTGCAGTTTGAAGTAACAAATTCCCAGTAACTGATTTAAATTATTCACCAATAATAATAATAATGGCGGAGATGGTGGAAGGGGCATACCCGTAGCGTCTGTACTCCAGAGGAGCGGCTACGAAAGGGATCTGTCTCCATGTTAGGGGCGGCCTAATTTTGAACCTGGCAGTAGGTATAAAATGCCTTTGGGTGTGGCGAGCCCATCGTAACAATAGCCTATAAGGACAAAGCAGATATGGTGCCTCGGAAAAGTTTAGGGCGTCCCCTGCTAAAAGTGACGCGCAGTTCTTCAGGTGCTGGGGGAACTGTGAAAAATGGGCAACCAGCACCAAACTACATCAAAATTGCAACAGTAAATGTACTGACACTGATGGGAAAGACAGAAGAACTGGTTGACTTCATGATAGAAAAAGATATAGCCATACTTGGACTGTGCGAGACCAAGAAGAGGGGTACAGGGGAGATCCCTCTGAGAGAAGGATACAGGCTGTATTACAGCGGAGGACCTGAAGCAAAAAATGGAGTGGCCATCATACTTAGAGGAGAAATTCAAGAATATGAGGAGTATACAAAGTACGTTAGCGATAGGATGATGATGATGATGAGACTCCAGTCTGAAAATGGCGTGAAAGATCTATTTCAGTTGTTTGCCCCACAAACTGGTTGCATAGATGAACATCTAGAGGACTTCTTAGAGGAAGTGGAGAGACAGATAGAAGATAAGGAAGTGCTATTGATGGGAGATCTAAATGCACAAGTTGGAATGGAAAGACAAGGAAAGGAAGATGTTGTAGGGCCCTTTGGATATGGAAATGTAAATCCAGAAGGTGAGTTGTTGGTGGATTTTTGCATGAGGAATCAAATGATTGTTGGAAACACCTGGTTTAGGAAGAAGAACAGTCAGAACATTACAAGGTATGGCTGGGGAGACAGACGAACAAAGACCATGATTGATTATATAATAATAGAGAAAGAACACCGGAAGAACCTTGTAGATGTAACAGCCATGCCTGAAGAAGCCTTTGGTGGAGATCATAGAGTTGTGATAGGAAAACTGAAAGTTGGAAAGACTGAAAAACCCCAATTAAGAAGAGAGAAAAGAATTAAAGTATGGAAGTTGAAGGAGAAAAGCATACAAGAAGAATTTCAAAGGGAAATAATACCCTTGGAACCCAGGACAGAGGTGGGGAATGTTGAAGAGGAATGGAAAAGATTTAAGGAAGCACTGGTTGGATGTGCAGAAAAGGTGTGTGGTAGAACATCAGGAAATGGGAAAGACAAAGAAACACACTGGTGGAATGATAGGGTAAAGATTAAAGTGAAGGAAAATAAAATGGCATGGAAAGCATGGAAAACATCTAAGACTGAAGAAAGTAGAAGAAAATATGTGGAGGCAAAGAATTTGGCCAAGAAAGTAGTGGAGGAAGAAAAGGGAAAAGCTGGGCCTTATTCACACAGAAACTGAGAGATGATACGCAGGGCAGCAAGAAATTACTGTATGGTATCTTAAGAAACAAAAAGAGAGATCAAGTAAACACAAGATTTGTGAAGGATGAAGGTGGCATAATTTTAACAAAGCCAGAAGAAATAAGAAATAGATGGAGAGAGTATTTTCAGAAGCTGCTGAATATAAGAACGGATGACAGTCATTCAATGGACGACCAGGAAAGGCAATTAGTTGATGAAGAAATGGATAAAGAAATTACAATGAATGAAATTGAAATGGCAGTAAGAAAGATGAAGAATGGAAAAACTGCTGGAATAGATGAAATTTCAGTGGAGATGATAAAGGCAGCTGGAGCTGTAGGCCTGCAGTGGACATATCGGGTTCTCAGGAATGTCTGGGAGAATAAGGAGGTCCCTGAGGATTGGCAAAAAGGAATAATCATACCAATTTTCAAGAAAGGTGATAAGAAAGTTTTGAAGAACTACAGGAGAATTACTCTAATATCCCATGTTGCTAAGATAATGGAAAGGATACTGGAAAGTAGAATAAGGTTGAGGGTTGAGAATCAGATACAGGAAAATCAGTTTGGTTTCAGAAGTGGAAGGTCAACAATAGAGCCCATTTTCATTATGAGACAACTAATGGAAAAGCATTGGGAGTACGGGAATGATATGGTGATGACATTCATTGATATTGAAAAGGCATATGACAGTATCCCCAGGACGAAAGTTTGGGACAGTCTGGTGCAAAAAGGAATTGGACAGGGATTAATAAAAATGATCATGGCATTGTATAAGGAATGTTGTAGCTGCACGTAAACGCAAGTTGGCAGGACAAGTTGGTTCGAAATAACTAGTGGGCTGAGACAGGGAAGTGTTCTACCCCCAATCCTGTTTACAATAGTAATGGATGACATCATGAGAACAGCAAAAGCAGAATATGGAGGAAGAGAAATGAACATGATGTTATTTGCAGATGATATTGTGATTTGGGGAGAAGACGACAGGAAGGTTCAAGAACAATTGAATGTGGTGAATGGGAAGATTGAAGAAAGTGGGTTGAAAATAAGTGTAGAAAAGAGTAAAACTCTTGTTATGACTAGAGGGGAGAAAGGAGGGAAAGGTCAGATTAGTCTTGCAGACAAGCCCCTGGAAGTAGTGAAAATGTTTAAATACCTGGGGAGTGAATTAATGGAGAATGCTTGACTGGATGCTGAGATTAGTAAAAGGATTCAAGCTGGAAATTGTTTCTATCATAGTGTAAGAAACATGTTATGGGATAAAGATGTGCCAACGGAAGCAAAGGATACTATGTACAAGATGTATTACGTACCTATAACAACTGACGGAGCAGAAACTTGGACAATGACAAAGAAGGCTGAGAGTCGAATACAGGCAGCCGAAATGAAGTTCTTGAGGAGTATGATACAGAAGAGTAAAAGAGACAAAATAAGGAATGAGAAAATCCGGGAAGAAATTGGAGTGGAAAAAATGAATGATAGAATAGAGAAGAGCCGACTAAGATGGTTTGGGCACATAAAGCGAATGAGCGACGAAAGAATGCAAAAAAAGGTGATGGAAATGCAAATCCAAGGAAGGAGAGGCCGTGGTCGACCACGATTGAGATGGAAGGATACCATCCAACGCAGCATTATCGAAAGAAACCTGGACTGGGACAGAGTGTTGGAGGAGGAGTGGTGGAAAAACCGAAGAAAGTGGAGAGGAACCATATTTGCCCCTACCCGGCTACAGCTGGATAAAGGGAAATGATGATGATGATGATGATGATGATGAATAATAACAACAATAATAATAACACTGCCACTCATATTGTGTTGGAATCATCAGCCTACTGACTGATGCAAATTTTCATGCCAGCATATCCTGCCCTATCCTCTCTTTTCGAGGTAGCTATTGTACATTACACTTACACTCATCTGCTTATCATATGCAGTTGTTGGCTTACCTATTAAAGAATTCATTCCCTGTCCTTCATAGCCTATGTTTTGCTCCAGATCTCATTCAGAAAACAACTGCAGAGCTCTGCTGAGTCTCATGATACAACTTCTCAATCTAATAAAGTAATAACACGTTTACTGTTTTAACATCTTTTCTTTAATTAACAATTTTAAGAAGTGTCAACACAGCAGTTTACATTTAAAACCAGATAATCACTTCTTGCAATACAAGTGTAGTAGTACTGTAATGGAAATAATGGATGTCAACAATTTTCCCGTCCACCTAGCTTGCGGAGAAAAGGCGTCATTCCACATAAATTACATACTTAACCTTCACACTCTCTATATACTGGGAAAAGGAAATCCTCACGCTAAAATGAAATAAGAATGAGACTCCCTCAAGCTTAACTTTTATGTGATTTCTAAAGCAAAGGTGTACTGACCCTTCCTATTATTTGAGATCACTGTGCCATGTATATCATGGGCAGGGCACTCAAAAATTCACATAGAGAGTGAACTCATAATGGAACCAAACACAATTTCACAGCAAACCTCAAATGAAACAAAACAACTTAAAAAACCCCAAGCACCTGACTGACTAACTGCTGGTCTTATATAGGCCAGCCTAGAAGCTTGAGACTATTCTATAATGTGGATGTAATTTGAACACTCTCAATCTGAATATTCTGGATGTAGCTGTCCTGAATCATCCACCTGAATGTTAGCCATGCAGATTGAGGCTGGAGGAAATACTTCTGCAGTAACGTCAACTTCTCTAATGCAGGTCCAGAACTATTAACCCCCACCAAAAGATACAAAAATAAGATGACAGACATCCCTTTAAAATATGTTGGAGTTATTTTGACAACTGAAAGAGTAGAGAAAGGTCCACCTATTCAATACCATTAGCTTAGATACTATCTTAATCCCTTCCAGTTGAATGTCGAGGTCTGTTCGACACTCGCTCTCCACTTCAAAAATCAGATGTCCAGCACAGCTCAACACAGAATATCTGACTGCTTGAAAACATTAATGTTGAGCCATTTCGACAAATGCCTATGCAAAATGGTAGCTGCATGTGTCCTGAACTTTCTTGTCGAACTTCAGTACATCTACAAGTAATCTTTCTTTCAGTAGAGCTAGATATTCCATGCAGCGTATGTAGCCCAACTCTCGCTGCGTGCCAGTCCAGCTGTCATGGCATCAACAAGTAGATTGCGTCAGTTACAGAAGGATAAAAGTATGTGTATTTCCGGCAGAAACATTGAGAATACAGTACTGAATAGTGACAGTGATTTATCAGACATTTCTGACTTTAGTGCTGGTGAATCAGTGGTTGAGCAATCCTCAGGTGATGAAAGTGATATGGATGCAAACATTGATGCAAGTGCTATGCTATGGCAGAATGTTTCGGATGACAATGGCGGGCCAATTGAACACCTTTTCTCCAGACAAACAGGATTAAAGGACGTCAATCTACCAGTTGATGCAAGATCACTGGAATATTTTAGCTTGTTTAAAAAAAAAATGTTATTCAGGGTATAGCCAATGAAACTAATAATTACGCTGAGGAGAAAATTCATAAACTGACGCCTACAAAGAAGCCTTGGTCTACATGGAGGAAATGGACAAAGGTGACATTTACTGAAATTTTAGTGTTTATTGGTGTTATTCTCAACATGGGACTTGTCAGTTTACCTACTTATAAGAATATTCTCCTAGCAATGGGTCACATATGAGCCATTTTTTTGCGATGTTTTTACACAAGAAAGATTTATGCAGATTTTTTGGATGTTGCATGTGGGTCTCAAATAATCCAGCTCTGCATCCCGGTGTTTGTTTCAAAAGGTTCCACACACTGAAAAACTATAAAACTCAGTAAGTCTTAAGCATAAGTGTATTAATAAATTATTTATACTGTTCTATGAGTTCATAAGCAATAAATAAGTTTCACATATTTTTGACACAAATGAAAGCGAGTGGGCTGAAAATAAAATTTCTCAACCAGTGAGTGGAAAGGGATAAGATAATGGTATTGAATAGGTGGACCTTTCTCTACCCTTTGATAGTGATCAATTGTCAATATGGACCATAATGAAATTCGTAACCTATGAACTGAAAGAGGGTTCTGGGAATTTCATATTCTATAAAGATGGATCTCCTTACTAGTATACAGAAGTACGTTGTTACCCAGACAGGGAATTCTCATGGTGGATTGGATGCAGCACTGTCAATCTCCTCCTAAGGCACCCTGCAATACTGCTTGTGATTTTTCCACATAAGGGGACATATTAAATACACCATTTATATATTACCACTAGGTAATGTGACAGAATGAGCAGCCTCAACTTGCCTTGTCGGGCATAATTTCCATTCAATACCGCACAGATCCATAAAACGATTACTGGTTTAGAAAACACAATAATCAAAATTAAACATCAATGTCACACTGTCCAGCCAAGCACCAGACTAAGAGAGACTAAACCATCACCCAAACATGTGCCAATACTACCCATAACAACGAACTAAGAAACATCAAGCAGTTTGGTGCCAAAGAAGTTTAAGATTAGATTTATTTTTACAAGTGGCTTTACATCGCACTGACACAGATAGGTTGTATGGTGACGAAAAAGATTAGATAGAAGGATACTGCAATGGTGGACACGATGTGCATTTTGTAATTTCAGTCACACACAGTGTTTTAAGTGGACACAACCTAATCAGTCACCATCCATAATTTTGTCATAAAAATAATCTAAATATCACTATCATAATTTTCAGCAAACAGAAAGAACAAACTACATGGTGCTACAGCAATTACAGGCTCTGGCTTATCAAATGAAGGCTGTCCAGCCTGATGGCCTTCAGTTTACATCAAGCCAGCTATATTCCTACCAGACAGCTCATCTGTTCTCATGTAGACTGAATAAATCTCAAACCAGCTCTCACATACAGGTTGAAGATATTTGAACTGACTGGGAGTCAAGACCAGAGCCTGTAAGTAAGATAAGGGCTGTCTACATGTAGACCTAAGAACTGGCTCAATAACTCTTCAGTTGCAGTTATAAGTACAATGTTACCTAAACTGTGACAGCAGTAGCAACCATCAAAGCTCACTAGGGGGTCTATAGTCCCCCTGGAAGAGTGATAATGACTAGTAATGTTTGCCCACATCATGGTTAGACAACTATCCATTTCTTACATTGTTAGACAGCATGGTGGCCAGACAACGGTGAACTCAGGAGAAGGAACAGTGAAAATGGCATGACATCAATATTGCAAAGTCAATAACTACCCACTATATTGTAATACACCTTTATGCATGTAGTAATTTCTGTGCTTTAATGGCCCCTAAAATAGGATCTAACATTCATAGTGGGTCTCTAAGAATATATATTTGTGCTTTAGTTCCACATATCTGTGCAAAGACTCCTCAAGATACATCTTCAAAAATAAAATATGATCCTGTCAGACAGACTCACAACTGGATGCTGCATTATAAGCAGCCTGATCCAGCTTGCAATGGTTCTGCTTGGTGTTTACTCAAGGAATATAGTAACAATTAATAGTGAATCAAACATCGTACCTTAGAGTAAACAGATAATTGTGAACTAAGGCAAATATCACACACGACCTTCAAAGAACAAATTTGCAGTATCAATCCTTCACAGGACCAAATTTAACTAGCAGAACTTGAATAGTGAATCTAAATGGCACGTCAATAAAAACAATGAGGACCAAGTTCATAGCAACTGATGGAAACAGATCTGAGACAGATCACAGAAAGTTAACGGTTATATAAAACAAAACACAGAGTGAGCTTGCAGAGAAAGTTTAAGGATACATGCATGAATAACAGTTTAAAGCATGGGGCCCGGTGAGGAAGGGTTGCATGGATAGTACAAATTTATGGCCAGGAAGAGCGTGTATTTAAATATGAAGATGAATATAGCATAACAATCATTGAATACTTTTTAAGTTACGTAGCAACATCAGAAGAAACCATTCAAGGTATGCAGCTTCCCCAAGGAGACAGGATTTGTTATGGGAATTACTTAATCTATTCAAATGGCATGGAATATGAATACCTAAACAGAAGTCTTGGCTTCAGATGTGAATTACAGCAAAGATTAAAACAATGTGCCTAGCTGAATCCAGGCAGGTAAATTCACAATCTTTAGCAGACCTTAGGAATCTAATTATAAGTTGCAATAATACAATAATGTCAAGAGATTCATATACTTTGCAGGCTATATTTATAGACTAATCAATATTAAAAAATTAAAATAATTTAAAAGGAACCATGCAAAATGTCAAAAATATACATTGAATAATAATTTGCATTTAATATAACATATATTCAGATATGAATTTTAAAAAGTAGATACAAAAAACCTCAAAAGAATCCTATTTATGTGATTGTTTGTGGACATAAATAAGTTCCCAAATAGTTATCCTAAAACTAGACTTCTCCCACTTTGATAATTTAACAAGAAGAAAATATAAAATAACCGAAACAAAGATATAAAGAGAAAGTTAAGCAAACTAGTGAAATGAGTGTACAGTAAACAATGCATTAACTCATGAAGTGTTGCTAACACAGCACATATATGAAACATCATCACCTTAAATAGTGGATACCAAAATCATGTTTAAGTCAGTTCACAGGCAACAAGTTGACACATTACACACAGAAAAACCGAATCTTGATAGCAGCAGTCGCTTAAGTGCGGCCAGTATCCAGTATTCAGGAGATAGTAGGTTTGAACCCCACTGTCGGCAGCCCTAAAAATGGTTTTCCGTGTGTGGTTTCCCATTTTCACACCAGGCAAATGCTGGGGCTGAACTTAATTGAGGGCACGGTCACTTCCTTCCCACTCCTAGCCCTTTCCTGCCCCATCATCGCCATAAGACGTATCTGTGTCGGTGCGACGTAAAGCAACTAGCAAAAAAAAAAAAAAAAACAGACAGAAAAGTGTAAATTTGTGAATGTTGCTATTATTACTTGTAAGGGTGTATAGAATATGAAAAAAAATGCTCATATATAAAGACACACACCACTGGATCTGACATGACAAGTATAACTTGAGCCACACCCATAAGAATAATTTAAGTTTTGAGTGAAGAATAAAAAGGACTTATTGTGTGAAATATCAGATAATTTAATTCAATACATCACAAAAACCATTATCTTCAAAGTAATAAAGCAGAGATTATGGAAGGCCTCACCATGAATTTCAATGAATCAGAATGCATTCCAAAATAATGGGAACATTATGGAGAAACAGCTTCAATAAAAGAGGAAAATAATCTTTAGAAAGATAATCTTTCTTCCCTCCTTACTGAAGTAAGGCAATAGGCAAAGTTGAAACAACAGAACATGGAGGCAGAATCCAAAAACACAGTGAAGATCACAAACTTCGTGGTAGATTAGCACTTCTGATTTTCGTTACACCAACACAGATAGGTCTTACGGCGATGACGGATAGGAAATGGCTAGGAGTGTAAAACAAAGTGCCCATTGCCTAAACTGAGGTATAGCCCCAACATTTGGCTGGTGTGAAAATGGGAAACCATGAACAACTATCTTCAGGGCTGCCGGCAGTGGGGTTTGAACCCACTATCAACCTGAATGAAAGCTGATAGCTACGAGACCCAAACTGCACAGCAACTTGCTTGGTATTAGCACTTCTCTCCTCAGGCTTGGCATAATACTATGGATCCAGAAGGTAGAAGAGAAGCAATATATATCTGATTATGAAGAAGAGACAAGCCATTCAGCGTAAAAGTATAGACAGGGGAGAGGGGAAAGAAGAACAAACTGGCAGGAATGTGATGGTAGAAGTAATGAGTCAGTTATTTAGATATGGGTGGAAGTCAAATTTAAACATATAGATAGTCAGAGGGAGAGTGAGAAATGGACTCTCAGAAGAAATATTGGTTGCAGGTGATGGAAGGTAAGCACATATCTTTAGAAGGTACAGCAAATATTTCTGTACTTGCAGCAAACATGCAGTGCCAGATTTCACACTAATTACTTATGAACGATATGTTTTAACCCCTCAGCGTCGCAGCCATTTAAAGAGCTTCCTACCCCGCGGCCGGATGAGATTTCAACTACGCGCGACTGAAATACTTTGATTCACTTACAACGTTACTACAATTATAAGAGTAGCCCGATATTTACGAAACTTGGAATTCCTTATGACAGAACTAAGTACGTGCAGATAATTACATAACTGTTTCACATTTCCTTAGTAATTTAGTTCCGAGTGATAGAGTTCGAAGCACTCTTCGAGACAGGGACCCAAGTCACACTCCTGGCAGCAGTACACTGATGTCTTCTTTTCATCGTGTTTTTAACACACG
This sequence comes from Anabrus simplex, assembly GCF_040414725.1. NCBI lineage: Eukaryota > Metazoa > Arthropoda > Insecta > Orthoptera > Tettigoniidae > Anabrus > Anabrus simplex. Next base: position 13,991,526 of record NC_090267.1, read on the forward strand.
ATACAACGTCTCTGAGGTTTGGATTTCTCACTCTTCGGTGCTAATTTCCTGATAAAATGTCTTTTCTGCAACCTTGGAACTGTATTATTTGATGCGCGCCGGCCCTGAATATTTCTTTTCCCGCCCGAGCGAGCGTATTTTGTAAACAAACCTTTCACCAGCTGCTCCAATAAGGTACCCCTAATTGCTCAATATTTGTCTCTGTGACATGTGTGAATATTATTAGAGAAGTTAGGAATCATAATTCACTGTTGAAAACTTCCCTTTGACATGTATAATTATCAGTAGTCTCCTACACGAAATTTCCAAGTACTGTTTCCTCCTCATCGTCACTCTCATAATTTACCACTGCTACATCATCTATTTCATTATCAGTGCTGCTAATACTGTCATTACTACTTCCGACTAAACGTTCATCTGAATTATACAATATTCCAAGCACGTTACTGTCAGTCAAACCACGGCTGAGCGTGGCGCGCCACACGGACTGATAAAGCTGCAGCGAGACTGAAAGCAGCAGGACGAAACTGAATGAGGGGAATAACACTTAGTGTATGCGAAACAAATCAACTCGATACATATTTCATATGAAAAGTCGAGACATAGTCTTTCAAGCGAGATATGTACCATGAACAACTGGCTCTCGTATTGTATGACAGAAAGCAGCACTTGCTGTTGCCTACACAGAGCGCTCGTGGAGAGTTACGAAAATATTACGAGCTGAGAAATAAAGACGAATATAATAAATAAACCGCACTCCCAATGTACAAGTAGAGCAAAGAATATCACGCGAAAAGACAAACTTCTCAGATCATCATTTCTTTATTTTCTTCTGTGGGAAAGAATGAAACAAACAGACTTTTTAAAAAAGCAGAAATTAGTGCTCAGACTTACTTGACAAATAATTAACCTTGCAAAAACAACTACATTATAACGATTTTAAATTCTTATTTACAACACTGATAAACCTGAAAATGTCTTCTTGGAAACAAAACAATTTGCATATCAATAACTACAAAACTCTTCGCCCTATAGTCGTAAATGTGAAACCATGTATGGGTCTATACGACGTATAGAGGTCGGCGGCTACGGAAGAAAAGAGGGTCTATACCACGTATAGAGGTCGGCGCTGAGGGGTTAAATGTGTAGTCCATATTGACTTACATGTTTGTATATTATTATTATTACTGGTATTATTATTATTATTATTATTATTATTATTATCATCATCATCATCACAAACCAGTGCCTGCACCAGTGGCTCAGAAGGTTGGACAGCTCTGGTGTATAATGTAGTATGACTAAATTCAAATAAAAGTGCTGAGAAACTCGCTTCTTGTGCAAACTTTGTCTCTGAAACTCGGTCCTCATTGCAGTGTTTCCGTTGGGATGAGGTATACTAAGAGTAACCAGCAACACTAATTCAACTTCCATGGATTACATTCTAATTACTATGAAGTCATCTGGAATGATACTTACTAGTGGAGTGTTTGGTATTTCCTCAGGCCAGACAATTTCCTTCTTGACCACTACTTCCAGGTCCATTCCACACAGCAAATAAAATATTTAGAAGGTGCTATATTTGTAAATTACCTCCACTGACCTTGCACTGAAACACAAGCCAGAAAAATATTATTGTGTAGTTCATGTCACTACAGGCTAGGACTTACAGTTTTACATGACTCTTCTATGTGTTTCTAAATAATAATAATAATAATAATAATAATAATAATAATAATAATAATAATAATAATAATAATAATAATAATAATAATAATAAAAATTAGTTATTATTAGTTATTAGTTATTATTTAGTTATTATTATTATTATTATCAGAAACCAGTACCTGCACCAGTGGCCCAGTACACAAAAAGGTTGTGCAGCTCTGGATCCACTGGACCTCCACTATCATCATCCTAGATATAGAACTTCCAGTATTACTAAACTGCTAATACTGTGATCATGGCAAAAGGAGATACAGTTTATATGGAACACTAACCAGAGGGATATGGCATTAACTTTCAGAAACCCCACATACATTCGTCAGATTTGAAGTGCAACCAACTTAATGAAATTCCAGTCACTAAATCACATGTTTGTCTCACCAGCACCTGAGTCTCTATACCAGCTCTCCTTGACATCCTGTAATAACATCAACATTTCCACATAACCAAAACATCCTACATATATTTTGCCTGCATTATTGTTCAATTTCCTTATCCTCTACATTTTCTATAAAACCACCCAAAGAAATACAGAATATCTTAGAATGTATCCTATCAAATTTTTCTTCATAGGATCACATTTTCCCAAGTCATTCTCCACTCAACAACTTCACACACTATCTCCTTTCTTGCTACCTGATGTATCCTTCTGAGCTATACAGTGCCATGCTCCACACTCAGTGTAAAAATAACCTTTAAGTTCTTGAATCTCTTACAAGGTAAAAATTTATAAAACAGGGCTACCAGCTCATTTTATCTTTGCACATGCAGATAGAACATTTGCAATGCCCACATCTGTGTGGGAACTGAGGCAGTCAGGAGACCAATAGGCTGTGGGGTTGTCGACTATTTAGAGCACATCATTATACTGGGCGGGCAAAATAAAACTGGCACAGAGACTAGCTACCAGACTGACGAGTATTTGACACTTGTTAATGAACAGGAGAACTGTCCATCAAAGGAAATGCTGGGAACTGTGATTTTGATGCACCAATCAGTTGTCACATGTCTGCATGTTCTGTCCTGAGAATGTCGCTGTGTCAATATGTGTGAGTGAGCGAGAGGAACAGATGTATTTATTAACATGATTACTTCACCGGTATGTCCTGACACAGTTTATGTGGATCAACTCACAGAAGATGGAGCAACAGCACACTCGCCTCGACAACCTTGTCACGAGTGCATGAGGTGTTCGGTGAGGAGAGGACAATCAGCAGATCGTCTGATCTCTCTCCCTGTGATTTTTATCTGTATGGCAAATTGAAGGGTCAGGTGCACTCCAATAATCCTCACACACTGGAAGAGCTACAGCAGAACACTAAAAATGCTAATGCTGCTATCCCTCAGGCAGAGCTGCACGTCTCACAGTTTGATAAATTGAGCACAGTGCTGCGTCTTCTCTGATGTTCATTCACAATGATCAATCCCATATCAGTGCTTCACTTTGCCCATCTTGTATAATGCTGGATCTGTCCCACTATTTTATAAATTTGTATCTTGTATTTGGCAGATATAAAAATGTTCTGTGCAAGCCCACACTAAAAAGTGTAGCTTCCATCTTAAGAAGAACCAAACAAATTATTTTTAAAGAATGTAATACAGAAACATGCCTGAAGTGAGAAGATACTTTTAAAAAGCAGAGTGTCTCTTGAGTGGAAATTCATGCCAACCAATTTGTATGATGTCACACATAAACAGAATATTATAGGCTGTCAACTGGATAAAACAGCAGTGAGGTAATGGTATGTCACAAAAGAAAATCCAGAATCACACTCATACACCAAGAAATTGTGCAGAGATACCGACAATCTTACAGATAACCTAAACAAAATATCTTGCAAGATTTGAAAACCTGAAATATTACTATGAAAACACTTTTGTAGCCAAGGAAGTAAAACACAAATAAGCACTGAGATCATAGCTTTTAAATCACACACAAGAATTAATAGCACGTCATTATTATGACCAACATTATAAGCTTGAAATTGAATCATGGAATTCCTTATTAAAATTATCATTCTCTATTCTTCAAAATAAACAACAAATTATTGTAATAAGTTTTTAAGAGAATGTTACAACTTATATAATAACAAAATATGAATAATAATACATTACACATATCAAAAGATGTCTTGAATCATCTGAGATGAAAGATGAAAACACCCCAGAAACCTTAATACCAGGTAACTTGTCTGCTTGCAGAGCCAAATTTGTGCTGGCAAAATCTCCGTAAGTTCATCAAGGTAATGGTCAAAATCGACCCACTTGTCAATGATGATTCAGAGAATACTTCGCAGAGTAGTAGGTCAGTCACAACGTCCATACACAGCCTTCATTAATTTATCCCAGGCATGTTCGTTTGGGTTCATGTCCGGCCAGCATGGCGGCCACAATATGTCAAGTGATATCGTGATCACAATGCAATAGATTAACAAGAACCGCATGATGGATCTGCGCATGATCATCCATTAATCTTCCCTGAAATGCAGCTAATACAGTGTCACTATGGGCTAGGCAATGTCATCTCCTCATCTTGCAACTGAGACATTGCCCTGCATGACTAGGAATGGCATGCGGTGGCCCCACATAATGCCACCCAGAAACTCCAGAGAACCACCACTTTCCAGCACGTTCTAGCCAGTGTGTCTGAGACGTGAAGCTTGAGTAGACTGCCTTGAAACATGCTGCCAAAGATCGTCCGAAACAAGGCTTACCTGTCAGTTATCTCTGAAAGTACTTCATGACAATTCTCAAGATCTTCTTAAATAACTGTTAAGTTCTTGAATCTGTTGAATCTTATTTATGAATAAATACGTTTACTATCTGTCTATAAAGGAGAACATATAACAGAATCATACCTGAAATACAAACAACGTAAGGCTATAAAGATGACTGCTAATGTTTCTGTGGTGCTCTTGGTGCCAGGCATATCCCTGGACAACAAACTTAGTCGGCATTGCCACAGACAGAAATAAACTCTTGGTCATGTTCTCAGATTCTGCAGATGCGGGGAGCTCCTAAGAAACACGAGGCACCACCAGATCAGATCCTTCGTTGCCGATGAACTGAGAAAGAAGGAATTCAATGTACATGAAGAGGTGTAAGGACTCTTCTTAAACAGCACTTTGCAGGGAATTGACAGCATAGTCTTTAAAGTCAATGGTTCTCAGCGATTCATTGTATATCCGACTGCTGTGTAATTAGAATGATGGTTTAGGAGAGGTCAGCAGTGTTACTTCAAAACATAAACAAAGGCAACTTCAATTGATAAACGTCAGAACAAATGTAAATTTAATTCCAAAGTGTCTAATGACTCACAGTGGTGTAACTAAAGTCAATTTTCATGGCTGATAAATAATGTTAATCTGTAGTTTGTTTCTATATTTAAAAGGTGGCCATGAAAGGCAATACAAAGCCTTCTGTCTATAACAGTGTACTAATAAGGTGTAAAAATAACACCATTTATGATAAAGAAGCAAGAATATGTGTGTTCATAAGTGAAATGATTTTGAAAAACTAACAGTCTGCAATGCTAGGTTATCTAACAACTTTCAGTGAGTTTCAATACAACTGCGAATGACTATCTAATTTGAAAGTAATGGTTGAGGAACAATTTTTGTTTAGAATCTTGACACAACTTTTTAAACTTTTTAATTTGTTTGTAATTAAGTACTTGATTTGATTTTGTCGTTATCATAATGCGTATAGTTAGGTTATAATTTTGATATTTTATTAAGTTGAGGTTATTTTCTACACTATTAACAGTCATCGTTAAAAAGCTGTATTTACTCTTTTACAGCTTATTTCAATTCAATTTCATTTTTCTACAGTTTCAATTAAATTTCATTTTCATTTAACTTCACTCTTTTATATAAGTCAATAAATCTATTTGGTTATAATCCAGCCTGGACAACGTTATTGTAGATTAGCTTGACTCGTAGCAACCCCTTGGACCATGAGAAAGAGAATGATGGATGTACCACCCCTGAGGTATGTTTCTACGTGTGCAGTATTTTACAGCAGCCAAGGCAGAGTCTACGAGAGGATCACCGCTACATCATGCTGTGAAAGGGTACAGTATTAAGCAATGAAGAAAATATGCAATAATTTTCTGAAATGATACATGAAGTAACAGACAGGAAAGATCCCTCCCTTGTGCTTACCAGAGACCAATCTGCCCCTAGAAATATTCCTAATACATTCATCTTCATGATAGACTGTTATACCTCACAGCAATCACTCAGCAAGCCTCTGTGAAATGAAATGGCATATGGCTTTTAGTGCCGGGATTATCCGAGGACATGTTCGGCTCGCCAGGTGCAGGTCTTTTGATTTGACGTCCATAGGCGACCTACATATCGTGATGGGGATGAAATGATGATGAAGACGACACATACACCCAGCCCCCGTGCCAGCAAAGTTAACCAACAATGGTTAAGATTCCCGACCCTGCTGGGAATCGAACCCAAGACCCATCTCACCAAAAGCCAGCATGGTAACCATTTAGATAGATAGATAGATAGATAGATAGATAGATAGATAGATAGATAGATAGATAGATAATGCCTTTATTGATGGCGAAGTTAGGGCTCAAGGCCCTCTCTTACACTTAACCACTAGACGAGTATACATGTATATAACTTATACAGTACTTACAAATACAAATAAAACAAATAATATTAATAGCAAAAACAATAGTAATAATATTTAAAATGACAACAAAAGAATCCTTAATTTTAAAATACACAAAGTAAAATACACTGCAATAATCCGTTCATTCATCCCATTCATTCTTTCATTCACTCAACAATTATCCAGCAAGTCAGCAGGATCTACTCAACAAATACTCGCGGCACCCCACTTTAAACTTGCGATGAGAGGGATTATCCCTAATGTTTGCAGGTAGCAAATTCCATGCCCTGGATGCAGAGATTATAACGGAGCGGTTGTAAGCAGCAGTGCGGTTTACAGGTATGGTAAGAGAGGAGCCAGATCTCGTATTATGGTCATGATATGAAGAGAGGTAAGAAAAAGGTGAAGAAAGATAGTTGGGAGTATTAGTGGAAAGTATTTTGTGCAGAAGTGATAACATGTGAAATTCACGGCGCTGGTGCACTCGAAGCCACGACAATTCCTTATAATATGGTGATATGTGAGCATCATATTGCAGATTATATATATATCTTACGCAGCTGTTAAGGCTCCGGTCGAGTTTCTTGTTACTGTCGCAGGTAATTTCGGTCAACACAGTGTCACAATAGTAAAGTATAGGTAGTAAAAGAGAGTGAATTAGTTGTACTTTAAGTCGAACCGAGAATGCATTGCAGAATCGCTTCAGAGGATATAAGCATTTGTGTACTGTATTACATGTGCTTATCACCTGTTGAGTCCAATTTAGGGTCTCAGTCATAATAATTCCTAAGTTAGTCACTGAAGTAGAGTAGGGTATGATTTTATTGTTTAAAATTATTGGAGAGATGTTCCGTTGCTTAAAGAAATATAGGTTTTTACTGGTACCAATATTAATAACTTGAGTTTTATTCGGGTTTATTAATAAACTGTCTTCATTTGCATAGTCACTAAGATGTTTTAAATCGGAATTTATTTTAGTAATTGCAGTATCAATATCACTCGGTTTTGAATGACAGTAAATTTGTACATCATCTGCGTACACTTGCACGTTGCAGAATTTAAGAGCTTTCGATATATCATTAATTTGGATGATAAATAACAGTGGCCCCAGGACCGACGCCTGAGGGACACCAAGGGTCTTACTTTGCCACCCTGAAGTCATATTTCCCACTGTCACACGTTGCCGGCGATTTTCAAGGTAAGAGGAAAAGAACCAAAGCGACACACTATTAAAATTTAGTTCTCGAAGTTTGCGCAGTAGTAACTGAGGGTTGACAGTGTCAAAGGCACTGCTGAGGTCTAATAATGTCAGTACAGTCACGTCCCGTTGGTCCATTGCACGTCTAATATCATCTGTCACTCGTAGTAAAGCTGTCGCAGTGCTATGTCCTTTCCTGAAGCAGGATTGGAAGGGATTGAGGAGGGAATGCTTGGTAAGGTATTCAGTAACTTGTGTGTGAACTAGGCGTTCAAGTACCTTGGATAGGGGTGGTAGGATGGATACTGGATGATAATCTGAAGGAGAATCTAACTTGGAGCTCTTCGGGATGGGTCTAATTAGTGCATATTTCCAAACATCTGGGAACACTCTGTTTGTCAGGCAGTAGTTAAATATACGTGTTAGTATTGGCAGAACAGCTCTCAAGATATCTTTAATCAGCGATATAGGAATGTCATCATTACCTGTGGCATTAGATGTAATAGAGTATATCACACCTTTAACTTCATTCGAAGTGACATTTCTAGAAGAGAATTGCTCATGCACAGAATGCTGTTGAAACAAGGGTAGAGAACTTTTAGGGAAGGAGGTAGAGGCTCTTCTTGGCCGTGCGAAATAATCATTTAAAGCCTCTAGTGTTATGCTTGGTACATATTGTTCTACAGTTTTACCTATACCTAACGTATGTAATTTACTCCATTTTTGCCTCGGGCTGTTAGTGTTCATCAGTTCCTGAAAGTATTTATATTTAGAGTTCCTAATTAGTTGCTTTGTTCTGTTTCTCATAATCCTGTACCGCTCAAAATCTTCTGTGTCATGCGTCAGTTTGTATTGTCTGTACAGTTTGTCACGACTGGCCATAGCAGATCCTATCTCGGCCGTTAGCCACCCGGATGAATGACGAGTGATTCTTACCTGTTTCTTTGGTGCGTGCTTATCAAATATTTCCAGTACCATTGAATTGAATTTGTTTACTTTAGAGTTTATGTTCTGAAAATTACGTATACTGTCCCAAGGCAAGTTATATGCATCGTGGCGCAGTTTATTCCGGTCCATAGAGCCATGGAGCCGGAAAATCCTCTGTGAATTTAGCATATGCACCCACAATCCTTTATTTGTAACCAGCTCCATGGACTCGTTTAGTTTCATACACCTTTTAAAAACTGACTCCTTCATCGTTTCTGAATCTCTTACCCTCCATAATTGATGTAACCTATCCCCAACGTACATTCGTCCCCTGACCTCTCCACCTAAGCTGCTTCATCAATTGAGTTAATTCCTAACTTCTAATTTCTCCTAAATTATAAATATGAAATCCTGGGGTTAGTCTGGAAACAGACTGATGAAGAGTTTCTTCTGAGAGCTGACTTCTCTCAGCTAATCGCACTGCAAACTCGATAAGCTTTGTAGCACCTTCAGTCAATCTTACTCAAGTACTAAACCACCAGCCTGGGAGATTACACATCCTAAATACTCAAAAAGATCAAACTGATATTCAATTATCTTAGTATTCTCCCCTACTATTATGACTTGGAAAGACTAAGTTTTATATCATACTCATTCCATGTATTTTCAAGTTCCAACATATTAGACTACAGGCATTCAGCACAGTCTGTCATTAAGAACAAGTCATAGCATTGGCCAAACACCTTCTTACATTTCAAACTAAATGAACCCCTCTCTACCACTTAATATATTTCAGTAGATGATTGATGTAAACTATCAATAAAAAAGAAGAAAAGATCCAGCCTTATCTAGCCACTGCAACTGCCTTAAACAAATATCTCATTGTACCATCAATTCTCACTGTATTCCAGTTGTCAACATAAATAACTATGATCTTTTAATAATCTACCATTCAGCCCACAATTCCTCGTTATAGCTAACTTATCTTCCCTCAGTACTCCGTCATATGCCTCATAGGCATTCTTTAGATTTACAAAACATAAATATAACCTAAATGTAACCTAAATATTTTTTCCCAGTATTTTCATGTGTTTTTCCTGGGAAATATTCGTTTTCCCCACAATAAATTTATTGGGTCACGATATGTGGGAGTGATGCTTGAGCATGTTTATCATATTCGAGTTATTATCTTGAAACATACAGTAGGTATTTTGCACAAAAACTTAAAATGGCATAAAGAACTTGAAGTAAATGTATCATAAGTCAAACAAGCTGGAACTTATAATAAAGTTCAACTGTTATTTCGAATAGCAGTTCAACGGTTCCACCTATCACGATGGTAATAAATTCTTTAAATAACGCGATACTGTTGTCAATTTTGTTTAGAGAAAGGATTTCAACAGAATATACAGTAGTTCACTGGTGAAATAGTTAACAGTCGTCGTATTGTCGCTCTTCGTATTCAAATTTTGCATTCTTGGCTACAATCAAGTAGTTAATATAAAGAACCACTTAATCGATACTTTATGTTTTGCCTCAGGCAAAATTGAATATATATTAACACTTAGAGAACATGTTTCGACAACTTAGTGGTCATCTTCAGCTGTATAAAAAAAAAACTAAGCTGAAAAAACATTAGGACAATAAGCACAAGTAATACAGTCGTGAACAAAGGGTGCCGTGTATCAAGAAAATATAAATAAAAATCAGATGATTCTTGTATTCTGATAATTTGTAGTTCCGAGTAGGCAGTTAAAGTATACGTAATTTATATTTCACACCCTCAATTTTTCAGTATTTATGAGCGGTTAGCTAATAATAATCACGTTCCTATATCCCAATAATTGCAGTTCAAGTCTGTGGTATAGTTCTGACAGAAGTATTTTCGAGAAATTACTGTAGACAACCTCATATTTTTCAGCATTTAAGGACACTTTTATACTCCATCCTGTGGAGTAGAGAAAGTAATAGTAATCCACCATCTGCAATAATCACGTAACCATATTTCAGTTGAGAATTGTAGTGTAGGTACAGTATATTACGTAGTATCTTGCCTGTAATATTCGTGTGTAGTTTATTGGACATAACCCTTTCGATACTTCAGCATTTCAGATGTAAGGCTTTTCAGGCGTTTGCTCTATCAACCAGCGTTTCGTCTTAGGTCTGACACTAGACTCATCAGAGTGGGATGTGTCAGACCCCACCCACTGACGCTGGGGTGTATGCAGGTGAACTTATCAGAAGAGGCACAGTCTGATAACTGCACACAGGAGATATATCTCCACAATGGAATTATTGCCCGCCTAGCAATTCCAAATGGAAATTCTGAGTTCCCATGCAGGGAATTGGATATTTTTCACCAATAGAGTAAGACATGCATTTACCAAACGGCAAGATTCATTTCTATTACAGCATAGTAGAATAAAGTAGTACTAATATTCATCCATCTATGCGTTTAACTTTGTTGGTAATGCATGAGTAGTTCTTGCGAATTTCTAACTTTAGGACTAATTGAAATTTTAATTTCTATTTGTGCTTAGTAATAACCTTTTGTAATTAAGATACATCTAAACGTAGTTTAAAAATTATTGTAGTGTATTGTAGTAACTTATTAGAAATTAGATTGCTTATTCTCTTATCTTGTGAATTTCAAACTTTAATTGTAATTTCCATTTCTGATTGTGCTTAGTAATAACCTGTTGTAATTAGGATACGCCTGAACGTAGTTTAAAATTCCTGTAGTGTATTGTAGTATCTGAACGTAGCCTGACTGTAGTTTAAAATGATTGTAGTGTATTATAGTATCTTATTCAAATTTGGTGTGTTTATTCTATTAATGTGAAATATTTTGTATTATAGTATCTGTAGTATGTGTGGTAACTCTCTTACTAGAATTCTCTAGTACTAATTAGGGTAGTTTTAACTGCAGTTTAGAATTGTGTAATTCTTGTCTATTATTTTCTGTCTTCAGTAATTAACAGCAATTTTCATTCTGTTAGTGTGCTGTAAGAAAAGAAATTGTACAACTAAGTAGTATTGTTGTGTAGTAGTAGCCTATCATGTGATCATTGTGAACTATCCTAGACAATATGTCTTTCCTTTCATCATTATTTTCACAGAATAAGGTATCTTATTTTTCCTTTTCTTCTCATTGTTCAATAAGGAATGACTAAGGAGTGCAAGTGTAGGAACTCTGGGTGTGGCCAGGCATGAAGAAGTATGAGGGAGGAGTTGGAGAGTTTGAGTGAGAAAATTAGGATTCTCTCGGAGGACAGGAAGGAAAGTAGGCCTCATTGAAACTATGCACAAGATACAGTAAGTGTAAAAGAGGGGTGGTAAGAAAAGGGAGAATTGTAGAAGACAGGTGGCCTTATGCTTTAAGTGGAAGGAGATTGCAGGCTAAGGGCTCCATTCAAGATCAGGATTCAAGACAGGTGTCTGTGAGAAATTGGTACGAGTCACTGCAGGTAGAATAACAGCGGGCAGACGATGAACAGGGAACTGTTGTTGAGAAGTGTGGAAGTAGGAGGGAGGGGAAAGGGAAATGTGGTGTAGTAGATAGGAAAAGACAGGTGGAACAGGTTCACATGATGGAGAAAAGAGAGGTGGAAGTAGCTTCTGCAGCTGTCAGAAAAGACAGGACTGACCAGGAGGGGAGGGGAACAAATATGGTGTGTACAGTTGAGGCTCTGGTCATGGAGGTTCCATTGTTAGACATGTGGGGAAAGTGTGTGGAGGAAATGGAACCAGGATAGACTGTTATCCAGGAATTAGGTTGAGGCAGATGTTGAGGAAAGTAGAAGAGGAGGAGGGAAAGGAGAAGGTGGTAGTGTTTCACATTGGTACTAACAACATAAGACAAGCAGGTATAAGTACTGTACCGGGAGGTACACCCCATCGCCGCACATTCTAATTCAGCGCCTAAACGAACACCTCTAGTGGCAAAACAGTGAAACTGAAACTACACTAAATTAGAACTTTAATCAGAAGATGTCACTCCAGAAATATGATGTAATTTTGTTATTTTGCACTTGCCTAACCTGAGTGAATTTCTACTTGTTTTGTTTGACATTCATCAAGAAGTTTGGACATGCCTCCACAGATGACACTACCAAGAAACTATGATAATGCACCCTGGTGCAAAGTGCACGAACTTATAATTTAAAGAAGTTTTGTATTTCTAAGTTTTTGTAACTGACTGGTATTTATTTTTTGTTGGGTTGGCAATATTTCCCTTTTATTTCTGCCAATTTTGAATCTATCCAAACAAATATTTCTGTAATTAATTTTCAACCTATCACAGGCTTCTTCTTCAATTCTGAGTGTAACTTTGAAATGGACCAATAAAATTGCGAGGGCATGGCTGGTTTAGTCGTGAAAGATCTCGAACCTTCCCTGAGGGTTTATAAACTGCGGCTTTTCACGTCTCTTGGCCAACTGATCGTCATCTTACTGAGTGTGTGTGTCAAAGCAAGAGGCGGGCGGCCACTTTCGTCAGCTGCTAGAACTTCTACAAGGTAATGGCCACATAACTTTTCTCTCTTGCTACCTCCGCAGTTTAACCCGAGGGAAAGGTCCGAATCTTTAACTATGTAACCAAGTTTTCTAAAATGTAAATCTTCTTTCGGCTAATGTAAAAACTTCATAAACTCTTTAACTGTACAGCGGGGATAGAGAGTGAATTCCCCTCTCGAGCTCCCCTTCATCTTGGTTTGAGGTGACTACGTTTTTATAACTGGTTTTCATTCTGTAATATGGTAAAGTAATTTCTATACGAGTCACCTCAGTGGTTTGGGAATAGCCCCTGTTTCATCGGCCTAGAGCCCTTTAGGTTGTTTTAGTGTTCATATCTAGGAGTGCAAGCATACACCTCCACTCAGTTTGTGTTTCGGACCATTTACTTAACCTTTTCTTTTCTGCAAAGGCCCTGTAGTTTGGGTACTAGATACCCCTGTATAACATTACCTTTCAATTTGTTAGTTGTGCCTTGATGGGCAAGTGATTGTAATTTTCTGATATTGCCTGGAATAGGCTAGAAGAAACTTAGAGCCTGTTAGCTCTTTTCCAAAATTTTGTAATTATAAAGAGTGCCCCTGGAAGGCTGGATATTCAGATTTTGGAGAGCAAGTGCTATTGAATAAGGGGATATCTGCCCCTGAATAATTTGTGCTCTTTTGTAATTTTGAGCTTGTAGCTCAGGAAATTGTAAAACTATGGGCTTAAAGCCCAAAGTGTTAAGGTTCTGAATCTTGGATTTTTTCCTAATCTTCTTTAAGAATTGCTATGTGTACCTGTAATACTGATATGAAAAATTGTTAAGTTTGAAGTTCTGAAAATATAACCTTCAGATTAAGTTTTAATTCAATTCTTGGCATTGTAGTTAGACCCATGCACCCCGGCACCTTCTTTCACCTTTGTGTTCCACGGAAAACCCTGGAACAAGTATCAAAATAGTTGGGGATGTGTGGGACCTGGTAAATGCAGCACGGGTGAAATTTAAGGAAGCAGAGATTGTTATCAGTGGAATACTGTGTAGGAGGGATACTGATTGGAAGTTGATTGGGGATTTAAATAAGACTATGGAGTGGGTATGTTGGAAACTGGGAGTGAAATTTCTAGATTCTAATGGGTGGGCAGGAGATAGGGATCTGCGCTCAGATGGCCTTCAATTAAACTGCAGTGGTACATATAAAAGTTAGGAAATTTGTTGAGAAGGGTTATAGGAAGGTACATTCAGGGAAACAGTATGGCCTAGGGAGCGTTGATAAGGGAACTGGAACTGTAGAGGTATTGTTAAGAAAGGAATAGAATTAAGTAATTTAACAGATATATACTTAACAGATATTGTAACAGGAGTTGAATCATGGCTGAGAAATGGTATAATGGATGCAGAAATTTTCTCATGGAACTGGAATGTGTATTGTAAAGATAGGATAGGAATATTGGGAGGGGGAGTATTCATCCTGGTAAAAGAAGAATTTGCAAGCTACAAAAAAAAAAATTAAGGATTACACACATGAAATTCTAGGTCTAAGGCTCACCTCTAAAGGTAATAAGCAACTTGATATCTTAGGAGTGTACAGACCAGGAAAGAGTAGCGCTGATGCTGATTCAGAATTATTTGATAAGCTATGTGGGAAATGATAAGGAAAGGAAGTGATTGTAGTGGCTGATCTCAATTTACCAAATGTCAATTGGGAAGGTAATGTGAACGACAGGAAGCATGGCCAACAAATGGTAAATAAGTTAATATGGGAAGGGCATCTGATTCAGAAAGTGATGGAACCAAATAGAGGGAAGAATATTCAGAATGTGGTGCTGGTTAAAGCAGATGAGTTTATAGAGAAACCGATGTAACAGATGGTATTATTGATCACAAAGTTGTTTTGTAGTAGTTAAAAATAAATGTGAAAGAAGGGAAACTATTAAAATTAGGATTATTAGGCAGTAACATTTGCGTGATGAAACTGGCATGAAGGAGTTCTTAAAAAGTAACTATGATTGGTGGAAAATGGTAAATAAATTTGTAAACAGACTGTGGGATGGGTTTAAAGCAATTGTTGAGGAATGTGAAAATAGGTTTGTACCTTTGAAAGAACTAAGGAATGGTAAGATCCACTACATTATAACTAAGAAATAAAGAGGCTAAGAAGGAGGTGCGGGTTAGAAAGAAATTGAGAAATGGCTGTGGAAGTAAGGTGAAATTGAAGGAACTTACTAGGAAATTGATTCTAGCAAAGAAGTCAGCTAAGGATAACATTATAGCAAGCATAATTGGGAGTCATACAAATTTTAGTGAAAAATACAAGACTAGTAATAGCTATTTTATGGCAGAAACAGGTACCAAGGAGGACATTCCAGGAATCATTAATGAACAAGGGGAGTGTGTATGCAAGGATCTTCAGAAGTCAGAAGTATTCAGTCAGCAGTATGTAAAGATTGTTGGTTATAAGGATAATGTCTGGATAGAGGAGGTGACTAATACTAAAGAAGTATTAAAATTTACATATGAAAACAATGACATTTACAGTAAGATACTAGAAAACTAGAAAAGCAGCTGGAATTGATAAGGTTTTGGGGGATATACTAAGGACAATGGGTTGTGATATAGTACCATATCTGAAGTACTTATCTGATTATTGTTTGCATGAATAAGGTATACCAAATGATGGAGAGTTGCTATAGTAGCCCATGCATATAAAGGATAGGGTGATAGACATAAAGCTGAAAATACAGGCCAGTCATTTTGATATGCATTGCATGTAAGCTTTTGAAAGCATTCTTTTTGATTATATTAGACATATTTGCAGAATTAATAACTGGCTCGATAGAAGGCAGTTTGGGTTTAGGAGAGGTTATTCCACTGAAGCACAACTTGTAGGATTCAAGTAACATATACCAGATAACTTGGATTCAGGAGGTCAAATGGACTGTATTGTGATTGAACTATCTAAGATATTTGACAGGGTAGATCACTGGAGACTACTGGCAAAAATGAGTCCAATTGGACTAGAAAAAAAGAGTGACTGAATGGGTGGCTACATTTCTAGAAAATAGAACTCAGAAAATTAGAGAAGGCAAAGCTTTACCTGACCCTGTAATAATTAAGAGGGCAATTACTCAAGGCAGTATTCTTGGACCTTTATGTTTTCTTATATATATAAAGGATACAAGTAAAAAAGTGGAATCAGAGATAAGGATTTTTGCAGATGATGTTATTCTGTATAGAGTAATAAATAAGTTCCAAGACTGTAAGCAAGTGCAAAAAGATCTTGACAATGTTGTGAGATGGACACCAGGCAATGGTATGATATTAACCAAGGTTAAAAGTCAGGTTGTGGGTTTAACAGATAGTAAAGTCCTCTCAGTTTTAATTACTGCATTGATGGGTTGAAAGTTACTTTTGGGGATCATTGTAAATACCTGGATGTTAAAGACTTTCAATGGGGCAACCACATAAATTGGATTATAAATAGTGAATGATTGATTAATTGAAACAGACTGGCATTCCTATGATTAAATACTTGAAGTTATGCAGGATTTACGCTTAACTACATGAATTATTTTTCGTTTTCTTTTGGTGAAGAAAATTTCTACCTTCAATGTTCAACCTACGTTCCGTGTTTTAGATTTACCAGCAATTCTTACCTGGGGCTAATAGCTTAACGCACGTATGTGATGTGGATTGTCATAACAGGGTATATATTTGATTTTTCACTATTTCACGCTAAGCTTTTAACATTCAAAGACCGAGCATTACTGCCTATTGGCCATGGGTACGTATTGCAGGGCGCAAGTACAACTTGCACGACGGTAGGTCAGTAATGTCTTTGAGGCTGAGCCAGAGGTACTCCGGAAGCCTGTGGCAATGCAATAGGGAGGGCCCACGTAAAATAAACGGTGGTTGGTACGCGTGGATGTTGACGGGGTGGGCTGTTTTGTCTTATGTTATGTAAAAATAAACAAGGAGTCACTATTAATTGACTGTACAGTTGAAGGTGTGCCGTAAAACTACCTCTGTCCACAATCTGAATCCATTTATACAGGTCAGTTAGTAAATAGCACACCTACCAAAATGCATAGTTAGTGCATACTGTGGGGAACCTAGCACACTGGGGCAAAACACTGGCATCCAGGAATGAGTTGGCTTGAAAAAATGTATGATGTCGAATAACAGATCAACTTTATTGGTATTAGATACCACTTAGTCCTCCTTTCTCCCAAGTATTCACAGCCCAAACTTTGCAACACCCAAAACAAATACATCTGCTTTCCTTGGATTTTTTTTTTTATTTTTTTATTTTTTTTTTTATTTTTTTTTTTTTTTTTAAATCCTGGAGAGAGCCCATACAGTGAAACCATACTCTAGTTGGGGTCTTACCAGACTTACCAGTATATGCCCTCTCCTTTACATCCTTACTACATTCCCTAAATACCGTCATAACCATGCGCAGAGATCTGTACAGTACCCTTTATTTACAATCATATTTATGTGATTACCCCAATAACGATCTTTCCTTATATTAACACCTAAATACCTACAATCATCCCCAAAACGAACTTTCACCCCATGAATGCAATAATTAAAACTGAGAGGACTTTTCCTATTTGTGAAACTCACAACCTGACTTTTAACCCCGTTTATCATCATACCATTGCCTGCTGTCCATCTCACAACATTTTCGAGGTCACGTTGCAGTTGCTCACTGTCTTGTAACTTATTTATTACTGTGTACAGAATAACATTATCTGCAAAAAGCCTTAGCTCCGATTCCACTTCTTTACACATATCACTGATATATATAAGAAAACATTAAGGTCCTATAAAGCTTCGCCTACTCAAATTCTCTGAGATCTATTTTCTAGAAAAAATAGCCACTCATTCAATCACTCTTTTGTCAAGTCGAATTCAATACCATTCAACACTATGTCCCGGCAGCCCAAACCGTTTGGGAATTCAGGGTAAATGAAACTAAATTAAAACAACATTAAGAACAGTCCTTGGATAAAATTTAATGAAGTTTGCCGATTGTGGGCTGAAAAATAGAAACATTTGACTTCCTTATTACGCAAGAAGAACACTGAAAAATTAAGCTTACCGTACTTTATTAGCCTACTAGGTACCGTACGATGAGCTAATTGGCGACAGAAAGTGAGACTGAAACTTTATCAGCAATATGGACGTTGTAGAGAAGGCGTTAAATGAAAGAAATCAGGACTCCGTAATGAAATACAATTAATGCAATAAAAAGTACAATTATGCCGCAATAATAATTACGACTTCAGAACAACAACGACGCCACTTCGAAATCAAACCGTGTATAGTGTTCGCGTTTTAGATAGATAGATATTTATTTCAATAAGTAATTCCAACGAGCCAAAGGCTCATACAGAGGAATTGTACAATGAATAATATATTCAATGGCGGATCTACAAACTCTGAATACTTACAATGATATAATCAGGTGACTTAAACAATAAAAGTCGAGACATCAATACAGGAAGTGTAAAAAATAAAAATAAAATACCATTCAATAGTTCCTTAATTATACTAAGATACTTAAACTACTTAGTACTACGAGTGAGTAACAATGCAACAGGATTGACAAAGCGGCGCGAGTGTTTGTTTTAAACATTACATTTATATTTCACCTATGAAGTATCTAATCCATAGATTTTCCTTTGCCTTTCGTTTGAAAGTTATTAAAGTAGGGGCAATTTTTACGTCAGCAGGAAGTTTGTTGTATGCTTGAATTGCTGAGAATTTACGACTGTTATTCCCATATTTTGAAGAGTAGATGTGATACAAGTCCAAGTCATCTGCATGTCTTGTTTGATACCTGTGGTTGTCTGAATTGGTTATTAAAGTAGAGTTGTGATATATTATGTTTCTTTTTATTTTATACATTAGGAAGACAGAATTAAGCTCTGTAATTGTGCTGAGAGGTGGAATTTTGGTCTGAGTGTATAGGTCTTTTACTCGGGTGTATAATGGTACCGTAAGTTAAATATGTTCCTTATTGCCCCGTTCTGTATCACCATTACCGGTACCGTAAAATGGGGTGAATGGGAACAGTTTTATAGTATTTTCTGTCGCTGTTTTCTTGATTTAGATAATTTAATAAATTTCTGCGTGTAGCAGTGTTGATAAGGTCAGATAGCTAGTTATGGTACATGAAATGAACAGATTGGTACAAAAAGTTATGTGATATTGACTGAAAAATTAGTGTTCCCATTCACCCCAAATATGGGGTCAATAGGAACAGATACTTAAGTGTCCCGTCTAAACCTATTCACCCCATACTGGGGTGAAAAGGAATTCTGAAAACCATTAAAAATGTTATCTAAGATCTGAAAAATGCATAAACAGTAAGAAATAATACAATAAGGTAATTGTGAACCCAAAACATGCTCCAAAATATTACCATACGTGGAAATTTACATCGACTTTCAGGAGTCCCCTTCTAAAAAGATTAGGGTGGTGTACCACACCTACAACGCTTACCTTATCAATTTCACAGACATTTTCATGTTCGGATCACTTAAAAATTTGTCTGCTCTGAACTTTAGTTGGCACATACAGTGGGCCTACTTCAGAAACGTTACTGTGAAGTATTCATAGTCCAACACTGATGACTGTTTCAATGAAATAGGATTACTCTGAGGAATTTGGGTGATTTGATTAACGATGTGGATGGAGAAGAAAAATCTACCATAACCCAGACACCTTCTTTAATTCGTGCTTTCTTGTACACACCTCTCATTATTTTTTCAACCGGATGTAGTTATCAGTTGCAGTCCTGCCTTAGGTGTGATTTAGGTTTCTGATTCTGGCGTCCTTTGGTTGGGATTGGCAACTTTCGTTTACTAGCATGTTTATCAGTAGAAACTTCATTTTATTTTAAGATCTCCTTCTGCTGCTGCTAATCATCTGACAGATGTCCTTCTTGGCTATCATTTTCCAAGTCGTCAGCTTTCACACTCTGACCAGGAGGAATGTTTGGCTTTCTCTTTCTAATTTTTACTGTCCCAGGACTGAACCTCATATCATTGAGTACAGAAACAATGCAGTCATCAGTGATACCATTGTTTCCTTCAACATCGTCCACCGTTTCTTCTGCTGATGAACGGGGCAAGCGACTTAGAATACGGTCTCTGTTCTGTTTAGACATATTCGTTGAGATAAAACATTTCCGTGACGATTAAGGAAACTGAGGGCAAAGTCATAACCTGGCATATTGTTTCTGAACCTCTTCACAGTGACTCCCATTCTATCAAGGTAAGCCTTAACAATACAGCGGAGGTCGTTATGCATCAAATGTGTAACCAGAGGAGAACACATCACCAGCTGATCAACCAAATGTTTTTCAGTATCTAAACAATGTCTGTCCACATTTTGGCTACATTTCTATTCCTCCTTCACTTTTATTGTATTTCATACGTCTGTTTAACACTGTTGTAGGAATGGCATACTTCTCTGAACATTTTCTGTATGATAATCCTCTTTTAATATCCTCTAATGCAGCAGAAAGTGTTTCCGGTGGGTCTTTCCTGTGGATTTTGCCCCTCTGATCTGGTTTATATTACCTTGGCATCTTTCTTCATCAACTGAAATACAGATAAAATAAGGGATAGAATTACCGAACAGTATTTATTTGAAGACTGTATTCACATTTAATCTCATTTTACACATCATCTATGTGTTCCCATTCACCCCATTTTTCAATGATTTTGTTCACTAATTGTGCATAGTGTTAACGTAGATAAGTGTGCTTGTATGTCATGGTAAAATTATGTTTAATTGTATCAAAACATGGCATAGTTACTTATTTTAGACATTAAAAGCACTTACCTCCACGTGATTTTCTAATCCAGAAGAAGATTTTATGGTCTTTAATAGCTATAAAAAATTCAAGGTTTCCTTATTGCACACTATTGTTGCTAATAGTTATTGTCATCCTTTCAGAGCACACAGAAATGGCGGGAAATAAGGATAGGAAATATTTTGGGTGAAAAAATTCCACTGAACTGCTTTACATACAAAGCTTCCATAAAATAAATTCCCTACTGTGTGTTCCCTTTCACCCCCATGTTCCTATTCACCCCATTTTACGGTAGTTCATTCAGGGAAGACTTTATACAATGTGACCAAATTACACATAAGTACTGCAAGTGGCTATGTACTAGTGCATAATAAATTTGTAGGAAGAGGTGTTTAGGGATTAAATATCTAAGTCTTTTTAGTAACCCAGCAACTGGGACGATTTTCTTAGTTATGTATTCAACATGGTCATTCCAGGTCAGGTTCTCATCAATAATTAATCCAAGATATTTCACTTTATTTACTTTTTCTATTTTCGTATCATTTATGAGTAATTTATCACTATTCCAGTGAAGGACTTTTAGTTTTGAAATAAGTATGTATTTAGTTTTCTGCAGATTCACTGTCAATTTGTTACACCGGTACCAGTGTAAGGGAGTGAGTGTGTCCTGCTGCATGTTTTCCAAAACTGTTTCCTTACTTTTGCCCGTATAGAAGATATTGGTGTCATCAGCGTATAATGTGATATAGCCATTTAGATTACATGAAGAAATATCATTTATATAAATGAGAAATACAATAGGACCTGGTATGGAACCTTGTGGGACACCATAGGTTACATACTTGGCAGAGCTCGAGTAATTATTCACGGTAACAAGTTGCTTTCGTCCTGTTAAGTAATTTCGAAACCAATTCAGCGCAAGGCCACGAATTCCAGCCTTTTCTAATTTTCTTAAAAGAATACTATGATCAACAGTATCAAAAGCTTTGGTAAGATCAATAAATAAGCCTGCTGCAATGTTGTTGTTATCTACGGTGGATTGTAACATTGTAATAAGATCAACAATAGCTACTTCGGTACTAGACCTCTCCCTGAACCCATATTGCCCCTTATAGAAGAAATTCTTTTGTTTAGAAAAGCCAAAAGTATTTTCTTCACAACAGTTTCCATAATTTTGGAAACAGTTGATAAAATCAAGATTGGACTTAGTCTATTCCCTCCCTTAAATACAGGGATCACTTTAGCTATCTTTAGTTTATTGGGTATTATACCGGTAGTCAGGGACTTGTTAATGATCTCTACGAGTAATCCTATTATAGGGTCCTTTGCTTTTTTTTAATAGTGAGGTAGTAATGTCATCTATCCCGCAACTATTCATACTTTTAAGGTTAGATATGATTGACTTTACTTCTGCTACATCCGTTGGGTATATGTGAAGTTATTCAAGACTAGTAAATTCACTGAAAGCCACAGTATTATGTTCAGAAATACTTAGAGCTAGGTTTTTGGCAGTGTCTATAAAAAAAGGAGTTGAATGTGTCACACAGAACCTGTTTATCAGTGATTACTTTGCCTTCAATTTCAAGTGTGGTACACGAGACATTCGTTACTTTTTTATTATGAATTATTTCGTTCATTAATTTCCATGTCTGTTTTGGATTGTACGTTCCTCAAGGCAGTATTATCGGACCTTTATGTTTTCTTATATATATAAATGATATGAGTAAAGGAGTGGAATCGGAGGTAAGGCTTTTTGCGGATGATGTTATTCTCTATAGAGTGATAAATAAGTTACAAGATTGTGAGCAACTGCAACGTGACCTCGAAAATGTTGTGAGATGGACAGCAGGGAATGTTATGTTGATAAGCGGGGTTAAAAGTCAGGTTGTGAGTTTCACAAATAGGAAAAGTCCTCTCAGTTTTAATTACTGCGTTGATGGGGTGAAAGTTCCTTTTGGGGATCACTGTAAGTATCTAGGTGTTAATATAAGGAAAGATCTTCATTGGGGTAATCACATAAATGGGATTGTAAATAAAGGGTACCGATCTCTGCACATGGTTATGAGGGTGTTTAGGGGTTGTAGTAAGGATGTAAAGGAGAGGGCATATAAGTCTCTGGTAAGATCCAAACTAGAGTATGGTTCCAATGTATGGGACCCTCACCAGGATTACCTGATTCAAGAACTGAAAAAAAATCCAAAGAAAAGCAGCTCGATTTGTTCTGGGTGATTTCCGACAAAAGAGTAGACGAATAAGTTTGAATGGCGTTTACAAAAGTAGGAAAGATCACAATATGAAGATAAAGTTGGAATTCAAGAGGACAAACTGGGGCAAATATTCATTTATAGGAAGGGGAGTTAGGGATTGGAATAAATTACCAAGGGAGATGTTCAATAAATTTCCAATTTCTTTGAAATCATTTAGGAAAATGCTAGGAAAGCAACAGATAGGGAATCTGCCACCTGGGCGACTGCCCTAAATGCAGATCAGTATTGATTGATTGATATGAGATTTGAAAAGGTTTGAGTAGTAGTCATGTTTGAGTTTTCTTTTTAAGTTAGTTACTGAATTTCTACACCTGCAATATTCTTATTTTAGTGGTTGTCTGTGACATATTCCCCCTAAGGGTCACTTTATTCAGTGTCCTTAGATGAGTCTTCCTTTTCATTCCTAATTATAATAAGTATGGGCTGATACTGGATTAAATGCTGACGACGTTCGCTCTCTAGTCATTAATATTGATGTGGTTTGTAGATGTCTCAAATTCCATATTTGAATTTCTGGGTTACATAAAACTAAATTGATTTTCAATGGCAATAATGATGTGCCGCTTCCTTTTAATAGCTGATATTCAAGGGACCTCTGCGGCCACTAACAGTGATTTCATCTGAAGTGTACAAGAACCAGTATGGGTTATTTGTATGACCATTTGCATGATCTCTTCGATATATCTTAGTCTGGTCAACACCACCTATAGAGAAGGCCTAGCAATACAAATACGATCCTCGTGTGTCGTCGTACTGCTACGTTCTATCCGAAAAGTTAACAGCTGGCAGATATAGCAGATATCTTGGATTCAGGTCACATGGTCTGTATCGCGATTGACCTGTCCAAAGCATTTGATAGGGTGGATCATAGGAGACTACTGGCAAAAATGAGTGCAATTAGACTATACAAAAGAGTGACTGAATGGGTTGCTATATTTCTAGAAAATAGATCTCAGAGAATTAGCGTAGGTGAAGCTTTTTTTTTTTTGCTAGGGGCTTTACGTCGCACCGACACAGATAGGTCTTATGGCGACGAGAGGTGAAGCTTTATCTGACCCTGTAATAATTAAGATGGGAATTCCTCAAGGCCTTTATCTTTTCATATATATATATATATAAATGATATGAGTAAAGGAGTGGAATCAGAGGTAAGGCTTTTTGCGGATGATGTTATTCTGTATAGAGTAATAAATAAGTTACAAGACAGTGAGCAACTGCAACGTGACCTCGAAAATGTTGTGAGATGGACAGCAGGCAATGGTATGTTGATAAACGGGGTTAAAAGTCAGGTTGTGAGTTTCACAAATAGGGAAAGTCCTCTCAGTTTTAATTACTGCATTGATGGGGTGAAAGTTCCTTTTGGGGATCATTGTAGGTATCTAGGGGTTAATATAAGGAAAGATCTTCATTGGGGTAATCACATAAGTGGGATTGTAAATAAAGGGTACAGATTTCTGCACATGGTTATGAGGGTGTTTAGAGGTTGTAGTAAGGATGTACAGGAGAGGGTATATAAGTCTCTGCTAAGACCCCAACTAGAGTATGGTTCCAGTGTATGGGACCCTCACCAGGATTACCTGATTCAAGAACTGGAAATATTCCAAAGAATAGCAGCTCGAATTTTTTCTGGGTTATTTCCGACAAAAGAGTAGCGTTACAAAAATGTTGCAAAGTTTGGGCTGAGAAGAATCGAGAGAAAGAAGAAGAGCTTCTCGACTAAGTGGTATGTTCCGAGCTGTCAGCGGAGAGATTGCGTGGAATGACATTAGGAGACGAATAAGTTTGAGTGGCGTTTATAAAAGTAGGAAAGATCACAATATAAAGTTGGAATTCAAGAGGACGAACTGGGGCAAATATTCATTTATAGGAAGGGGAGTTATGGATTGGAATAACTTACCAAGGGAGATGTTCAATAAATTTCCAATTTCTTTGAAATCATTTAGGAAAAAACGAAAAAAAACTATCGTTGACTATCGATAGTGGGCAACTGACTATCGATAGAAGGCAACTGACTATCGATGTCAGACGATAGTGGTCGCTATTGATAACTATCGATAGTTTTGCGCGTCTAGTGGTAGGTCTACCTATCACAGCGAAAGGCATAGGGCCTAATGCTCATAAGTGCAGTGTGCCAAACTTTAAAGGCAATTATTTAAATGGACTCCCTGCTAATGAAGAACTGAGTTTAAAATGGATAAGAGGTATTCTTCGGGAGGATTTTATTCCTATGAAACACTCTGGAGTATGTATAGTTTTGATTTACAAAATCCTTTGGCATGAAAATCACTTAAAGAAATTATGAACATGTGCATTTACTTTTCAATGTCATTCATTGTCCTTTAGTTATGCAATCTTCATTTTAAAGATGATGAGACTGAATAATACATGAGCATGTTAGATGAGAAGAATGGGAGGTTACTCATATTCCTTTGTCAAAGCCCAGGTTGGTGAAAAGTTAGTTCATCATTCCTAGACCGAGCACAATGATGTTAAAGGTCTATTCTTTGTTTCTCAATAGAATGCCAATTTCAGTGCAACTTTGTAACAACTAATTTTAAGCATTTTAGATAGATTTCCATCACAGTTTCCAAACTGCCCTCAATATCTATCTCAACCCACTACTTTCTCCCATGAAGATCTAGAAAAACAGGTGTCGTAGAGGGGAAAATCAGTGTTTAGAAAATGCTATTACTGGCAGTTTATGTACATATAGTGAACATTCTGAGGCAATAACATTAAAGACTTCCAGGAATTAAGCTGACAGTGAATGACAATGCATTTAATACTGAATGGGACTTGCTCAAGAAAGAATCAGGTATATATTTGATTTTAATGAAAGAGGAACCTAATCCTCATATTTCTTGTGTTTATTGCAACACTTAGACAATAGGCTTCCTGAGAAGAAAAATATGTTGAATTTCTTAAAAGAGCAATTACTGTGGCTACGTAAGGAGTGGGTGAGGAATTATTCCTGAGAGAATGAAGAAAACTAATGAAGAAAATAGAATGAATGAGAATGAACATTTTTAATCATTCACTAGCTATTGCCCTGAATGAAATAGAACCTAAGAACAATGTAGAATGCAGAGAATGTACAGCAAATAATATAGAAATAATCTGTACGTGGTGGGACATAGTAAATGTCAAAACAGTATGAAAAGGTAAACTTCTCAGGAATCCTTTCCAGGAGCCTATAAACTTAATCTCATGTCATATTGAGTACATGGAGAAGTTACTGCAATGGTTAGATAATTGGAAGTCTAGTGATTCTTATGGAAGACTCAGTAAAGAGACACATACTTCATTGTCCCTCTCTACAGAGGCTTTATCAGAAATGGCAAATTATTTTCCGATTGATAAAGGTCACAGCTTTTTCTTGCCTGGAAGAGTGCAGACAGATAACATGGAAGCTCGGTTTGGTAAATATTGATAACTTTCTGGTAGTCAGTACAATATATCTCTCATGCAAATATATGAAGTTGAAAATAAATTGCGACTTCAGTCTGTTATGGAACTGGATCCATCTATTGCTCATTGTGCAGAAGACTAGGAGTGTGATGTTGGTGTATTTGTGGAATGTACCTACAGCAGATGAAAATGATGCGGATGGGATTGAAGAAGATTATTGGCCTCTATTACATTACATCAGTGGATACTGTTCTTATGGTAAAATGAAACAATACAGCTGTGATTACTGTGAAGTTTTTATCTGCATTGAAACAGGTAAAATTGCTGCTGCCCATTCAAACTTAGTAAATACAAATGACAGGGGAGGATTGTGTCATCCACACAGGGATACTGTACTTTGCACATCACACTGTTTCATAATTATGAATAAGCTGTTACAAAAGGATTTGAAAACACAGTTTTTACATCATTCCAGTCAGTTGAATGTGTTGTTACAAGTAACAGTGAAATGTTCACCCTCTGACATTTTTATGGGCCACAAGTGCGCCAGTCTTACGACAGATCTCATTGAACGGAACATTCTTCATACAGATAGCAATATATTGATTAATAATTTTGTAAAGGACTTCAATGATGATACAAATCTAAAACTCTTGCCCAGCGTAAAAGAAGAAAACTAATGCAGTGAATTGTAGTGTTTAATGCAGATTATGGCAATCATTTTTTAAATGGAGTGCAGACTGATTTTAGTGTAAGAACTGTTACTAAACTTAAAAGCAGACAAGTAGGTTGTGAATTTAAATTATTTGATATGTGTCTGTTAATGCTGTATGCAACTGTCAATAATTGGTAAGAACTTCTACATTGATGTGTATGCCATGTACTGGATTTCATTAATTCATAAGTTAATTATCGTGCCAGTTTTTAGTTGGTGTGTTTCAAGTTTTTCTTGTTTTAGTGGTAAGCTTGTGTGTCATGAACTGTATTTTGTCATTAAGGCAAGCATGTGGAGTCATTGATTGTGCATGCTGTTCTTGTTTAGAAATATCTTAGCCTATGAATTCATCAGTACCTACTGTCAAATCTGTGGGTTACTCACTTTACTCTCGAGCAGAGTGTGAATATTTTGGAAAATACCAAACAAATTATAGGGATAGCTGGGTACCTATTTGTGGAAAATTTTGTTTTTCATAACGTATCTGAGGGTTACTGAATATGTCGATGAAGAAAGGTTGCTGTTAGGCCACAATAAATGATGTCCTCAAGTATAATTCAGTACTATTTGTAGGTATGTCATCTGTCTTGCGAACTGATTCTCTCAACATAACGCATATGTAGACATCTGGCGCCTTCAGGTCCAGGGAGCAGGACAGGTATGATAAACTAGGTGATCTCCAAAGTTTCGCACCGGAAGGGTAAGTGAGTCCCCCACAGTGGGGAACTGTAACAGCTGCTGGAGAAGTTGCACCTGATTCTCATTATTGGTGAGGTTTCTTAGGCGCCGATGGAATTTTACAAACAACAGCTGACCTTGTTCTGTTATGTGTTGCCTCCTCATGCTGATCTCGAACGTGAAGAATGCCCCACTACATTAGAAACACCTAACCTTTTGTGAGAACATTAATTGCAGAAATAAACACAATACTGAATTTACAATGAAAATCCACAGCCTGTATCCAGTCATTCGACCGGGTCATGAATGGAATGAACGAAAGCCCCATCTAGCGATGAGGATAGGAATTATACCGGCTGCCGAAGCCTGTCGCACTCTTCTGGCCAATGGTTAAAGAATGACGGATGAAATGAAATGATACTGGAGAGTGTGCTGGATTGAAAGATGGGAGGGAAAATCGGAGTACCAGGAGAAAAACCTGCCCTGCCTCCGCTTCGTCCAGCACAAATCTCAAATGGAATGACCGGGATTTGAACCACAGAACCCAGTGGTGAGAGGTCGGAGCGCTGCCGCCTGAGCCATGGAGGCTCTCTGAATTTACAATATGTCAAACTATTATGAATATTGAGTATTCAGCCCGAACGCTGGTTGAATCCTAAACAGCTTCGCCATCAGCTGTCATCGATGACCCACACATTGCTGAATAGGCTAACTGGGAAAATGAGGAGGGAGGTAGTTTTCCGTTGTTTTCCTCACTGTGCCGGAAGTCACCATTACATATCAGTCTGCCAACCCTATGAGCGACGTTTTCACACTATTCATCACAGAGACTAGCTGCATAAGGAATGGCATTACGAGCATCGCTCATACCTCAGTCACTGTCAGGTCAGTGAAAGTAACAGTCTTCTCCATACCAGAAGACATAGTGCAGTGTAAACACTAGGTCTTGCCAGCAAAGGCATAAACAATTATGTACCGGTACATTAAATACGTAATTTTAGCTTCTAAAACGTTGAGAGGAGATAATAAATAATTTTAGTACGGCTTGTTTTCTGACTTGTACTGTATTTCCTTACATATTTATGCATTAGCATCAAAATATACAAAAAGTTGCGTTTCTTCAGCTTTCCTTCGTGAGATCTAAGTTGATGAATTCACCCGGCCTTTGCTCATGAAATGAAATACGTGACATTTAATTACATTCAAAACATTCACATTTTTAAGTATAGCCTTGGCTCACTTTTCAGGAAGCAGAGCAAAGTTTTCCTGAAACATAAAATTTCCCTCCAGACCTAGTAGTTGTGAACTCACAGTTGGGAGATGGTGAGATTGAATCCAGCCATTGGCAGCCTTGAATATTGTTTTCCATTGTTTACAGTTTTCACATGAGTAATTGTTAGGGTTGTACCTTGATAAGGCCACAGCAGCTACCTTCCCGGTCCTACCTTCCCTGCACCATGGATGTTATGTTGCAACGTTCCAACACAAGTTTATCTCCTTCTTCAAGCCACGAGATACCGTGTCATAAATCTGAACAATACACGTCATTATCTGTTGATGTGCTCATACTTAAGATGGTTGATCCATTTCATCAAGTTACTGCACGCAGATCTGCTGACGTCATATGGACAGAGTCCTTTAGAATTTAAATAAAAATAATGTGTACTTCCTCAGTCAAATTCATAGAGTCTTGAAGAGCTCTAGAGTCAAAGAAAATCCCGATAACTAACCATTGCAGACTGAACATACAAATTGTAAGCAAGCGATCCACCTTGAAAGCTTGTTCTGGATGAGTGCTACTGTGCAATTTGTCCTCTGGAAACACAAGCAATGTAAAGAAACAAAGAAGTGAAAATAATCAACTCATAGATAACAAGAGGGGAACAGGAAAAAACAAATTATAGAATAAACACGACGACATCTCGGTGTAAGAAGAGAGAACAAGAGAAAGAAGAGATAAGGGATGGTGGTTTGTGAGGGCATGGAGATGATCCTTGTTATTTTTTCACATTTGTCCTTGCTCTTCTTCTTCTTACACAGAACTTCCATTGTCTTTATACTCTTATGAGTCTTCCCCATGTTCCTCTCCCTCTTTATAATTCTGACTTGATTTAACATGAAATTCTAGGTGTTACACTCATCTCTAAAGATAATAGACATCTTGGTGTGTTTGGGGTATGCAGACCTGGAAGAGTTGACCCCGACAGGGAATTATTGATAAGATGATCTGATATGCGTAGTACAACGCAGAAATGAACACAGTTGTAGCAGATGACCTCAATCTACTAAATGTGAAATGGGAAGGTAATGCGAATGACAGAGAGCATGACTCTCTACATGTCATCCAGATAAAACCAGATGAGATCTGTAGAGAAAGTGAACTGATTGGTGGTATAAGTGATCATGGGACTTTGTACATAATAGTTCAGAAGTTCAAGGTTGTAAAAATTGGTATGCTAGGCAGCCATGAAAAATTTTAAGAATATAATTTTGATCGGTGGAAAATGGTCATTAAAACTGTGAACAACCTATCGGATGTGTTTAAAGCGATTCTTGGGGAGTGTGAAAGTAGGTTTGTACATTTGGAAGCAGTAAGGAATAACAAAGACCCACTATATTAACAGAGGAATAAGGAATTAAGATCAAGGTTGCAGGCTACAAAGAAATTACAGTCGAGAATTGTTGTGGAAGTAAAGACAGATTGAATTAACTTAGTAGATGAGGTGGATGTGTCAGCTTCCCTCGAAAGTACATGGACGTTACTGCAGATGGTATGGTTGATGGATACCAGTGATATTTTTGTATTAGCTTGTAGCTAAAACAATCCTTAAATGTTTCTGTATATTAAATTCTTTTCTTTGCATTCTTTGCCTTGTGTTTGCATGTTGTATTAAAAAATAAATTAAGTGAAGCAGTACCCTATTTTATGGATATCACAATAAACACTCAGATTATTATAGTCGAAGGAAGGTTAGTTCGAGTACTTAGAACACTGGTTAAGAATGTAGATGTATCAGATTCTTCCGCTGTTGTTGAATTCGCCCTCCGCATCTCCGGGAATAATGTTTCCGTTGAGCCCGTCTTTTTATTTTGACATGATGTCTTATGGCGGGGGTCATGAGAGTATTTGTGTAACGTGATGCTACAAAATGTGTGATGGAAGTGTAACCACAGCTGGTTGCCATCTGAAATTAATGGATGACCGGGAGACATATTAATGATCATTTGATTTTCGCAAAAGAAAATGTGGTTTCTTTAATTTGCAGAGGCATAATCAGAAGTTCAGTGTTGCTGCATTTATCACACTTCATTGTTTGAAAGAACTTGTCTTTTAATACAGTTTTAGAGTTTGTGAGCAAGTTCTTCTGAGGCAGATGCTCTGAGGCTCGGGATATGAATTGCATAACTTGCTGTTGGAACGCCACAAATTATGTTTTAGGGTACCTCAGCCCTCCCCGATATTGAACCCGCATGAAGCTGAGGACCGGGCTTTTACTTGCAGGAATATAAATGGGTTGTAAGCAACCTTCACTGCGAGTATTTTCAGATAGCCTGTTTAATTGCCATTTGCTTTGCGTCACACCGACAGAGATATGTCTTGTGGGATAGGCAAGGGCAAGGTGCGGGAAGGAAGCCACCGTTGCTTTGGTTAAGGTACAGCCGGCATCGACAGGTTAAAAACCGCTTGCGTTCATCTACACACATAGTAAACAAATCTCAAGAAACCACATCGGACACTCCACCAACTTCACCAAGCACCGTCACCCCTGAAACATCAAGAAGGTTTCCAGGTTGTATTTTCCTCCAGTATTCTTAATTTTTTGTACTGTTAATTTAGCCTTACGTTTATTTATTTCCCTGTACAGCACTTTCATCACTTTTTCATATTTGCTGCTGGCTAATAGCAGAACCCTGCACAAACCTTCTTAATATTGAGGCAATCTACACCCTGCGTTTTACTATTTCTAAATGTCTTGGACTCAAACAGCTTAATGTCATGTTAATTTCTCACCTGCACTCCATTCTCTTGTTCCGTTCAACTAATTTGCATATCATCCGGTAGATAGTAACAGAGGGTACAAATTTCCAAATTGGCGATATATTTTATTTTCCCGGCGTGATTTTTGTATTATTTGGACGAGTGTTGTTATGTGACCGACCAGCAAGATGGTGTTTCTAATCTGCCATGTAACCTTCACGGGCTATTATATTTATAAGCTTCAAGGCGTAGATGTTAAGGCGTAGCTCTTTCAGCACCCAGTTTGTTTTGTGTG
The DNA here is from genome assembly GCF_040414725.1 of Anabrus simplex. Taxonomy (NCBI): domain Eukaryota; kingdom Metazoa; phylum Arthropoda; class Insecta; order Orthoptera; family Tettigoniidae; genus Anabrus; species Anabrus simplex. The sequence goes on from NC_090267.1 coordinate 14,023,673, forward strand.
CGCGGTGGTTTCTTTTTTTTTTTTTTTTTTTTTTGCAACATGCTTCTAAGGTAACATACCGGTAATATATTTCTAGTCTTCGATGCAATTGAATCTCGATGGCGTCTGGTATTTGAACAATTGAGCCTGTTTAATGTTTGTTTATATTTGATTTTAAGTTGAACAAGAGTTGAACAACTTTACGCAAGACGTCACACAATCACCCAAAGAACTACTGGTGGACACCTCAACTTACAGCACTCCGAAATCGCTTTTTAGCAGCTCAAAGAAGATGAAAAAGATGTACATGTGATACTCTCAAGCTCGCATATAAAGCATCGTATAAACGTAACAGAGAACTATATAGAAAGACAATTATGCAAACTAAATTAAGTAGCTGGAGAAAGCTCTGCTCCTCAGAATCAACCAGAAATCTCTGAGGGAAAATTTATAAATTATGCCGAAAGCCAGATAACCTCAACACTGCTCTGCAAACTATTGACGCTGGCATTGTATTCACAACAACACCATTAGAAACTGCAAATACTCCAGTAGATAATTTATTTCTTAGAGACGAAGCTGATAATGAAAGGCAGACTGCCCTTCGAAAGGAAACAACGCTTGCACCAGAAACAGAAGATGAAAAGCCTTTTAGCATGAAATAAGTTAATCATGTGATCTCGAAGTTAGATGATAAGAGAGCCCCAGGAATTGACGCCATATCAGCAAATATTGTGAAGTATATTCATAATGCCTATCCTAAGTTGTTCATGAAACTGTTCAATAATTGTTTAGAACTCTGTGCTTTTCCAGACTGTTGCAAAGAGGCCACGATAAAAGTGATCTCTAAACACGGAAAACAAAATAAATATACAGCCAATTGTTTATACCCAATAAGCTTACTCCCCGTGTTACGAAAAGTCTTAGAGAAATGTATAATTAATAGAGTGATGTTTAACTTCGCGATCAAGAACAGATTACATGAGAAGCAATTTGGGTTTATGCCATCAAAATCACAAAAGCTGCAGTACATAAGGTGACAATGGATGAAACCTATCACCATTGCAAAGAATTCGGACTACTTGAATCATTAGATATCTCCAGTGCATTCAACTTTCCATGCTGGCCAAAAGCGTTTCATCAGTTGGAAGTGAAGGGTTGTCCAAAAATATTTAGAAACTAATGCAAAATTACTTCTCAAATAGATTCAATCAATCAATCAATCAATCAATACTGATCTGCATTTAGGGCAGTCGCCCAGTTGGCAGATTACCTATCTGTTGTTTTCCTAGCCTTTTCTTAAATGATTTCAAAGAAATTGGAAATTAATTGAACATCTCCCTTGGTAAGTTATTCCAATCCCTAACTCCACTTCCTATAAATGAATATTTGTCCCAATTTGTCCTCTTGAATTCCAACTTTATCTTCATATTGTAATCATTCCTACTTTTAAAGAAGCCACCCAAACTTATTCATCTACTAATGTCATTCCACGCCATACCACCGCTGACAGCACGGAACATACCACTTAGTCGAGCAGCTCGTCTCCTTTCTCCCAATTCTTCCCAGCCCAAACTTTGCGACATTTTTGTAACGCTACTCCTTTGTCGGAATCAGAGAGAACAAATCCAGCTGCTATTCTTTGGATATTTTCCAGTTCTTGAATCAGGTAATCCTGGTGAGGGTCCCATACACTGGAACCATATCTAGTTGGGGTCTTACGAGAGACTTATATGCCCTCTCCTTTACATCCTTACTACAACCCCTAAACATCCACATAACCACGTGCCTAGACCTGTACCCCTTATTTACAATCCCATTTATGTGATTACCCTCATGAAGATATTTCCTTATATTAACACCTAGATACTTACAATAATCCCCAAAAGGAACTTTCACCCCATTAACGCACTTATCAAAACTGAGAGGACTATTTGTGAAACTCACAACCTGACTTTTAACCCCGTTTATCAACATACAATTGCCTGCTGTCCATCTCACAACATTATCGAGGTCACGTTACAGTTGCATACAATCTTGTAACTTATTTATTACTCATTTTCTCATTTCATTTATATTTATGAGAAAAATAATGTTCCAATAATATTGCATTGAGGGATTCCCCTCTTAATTATTACAGGGTCAGATAAAACTTCGCCTACTCTAATTCTCTGAGATCAATTTTCTAAAAATATAGCAACCCATTCAGTCACTCTTTTGTCTAGTCCAATTGCACTAATTTTTGCCAGTAATCTCCCATGATCCACCCTATCAAATGCTTTAGACAGGTCAACTCATTTTGCCAGTAATATCCCATGGTCCAAATGCTTTAGACAGGTCAATCGCGATACAGTCCATTTGACCTCCTGAATCCAAGGTACCTGCTATATCTTGCTGGAATCCTACACGATGATCTTCAGTGGAAAAACTTTTTCTAAACCCACACTGCCTTCTGTCGAACCACTTATTAATTTTGCAAACATGTCTAATATAATCAGAAATAATGTTTTCCTAAAACTTACATGCAATGCATGTCAAACTGACTGGCCTGTAATTTTTAGCTTTATGTCTATCACCCTTTCCTTAGCACATGGGAGCTACTATAGCAACTCTCCATTCATTTGATATAGCTCCTTCAACCAAACAATAATCAAATCAGTACTTCAGATATGGTACTATATCCGAACCCATTGTCTTTAGTATATCCCCAAAAATCTTATTTCCAGCCGCGTTTCTAGTTTTCAACTTGTGTACCTTATTGTAAATGCCATTGTTATCATATGTAAATATTAATACTTCTTTAGCATTAATCTCCTCCTCTATCTGGACATTATTCTCGTAACCAACAATGTTTACATACTGCTGAATGAATACTTCTGCCTTTTGAACATCCTCAAATACATACCCCCTTGTTCTATAATTATTCCTGGAATGTCCTTCTTGGAACCTGTTTCTGCCTTAAAATACCTATACATACCCATTCATTTTTCGCTAATATTTGTATGACTGCCAATTATGCTTGCCATCATGCTATCTTTAGCTGCCTTCTTTGCTAGGTTCAATTTCCTGGTAAGTTCCTTTAATTTATCCTTACTTCCACAGCCATTTCTAACTCCATTTCTTTCCAATCTGCACCTCCTTCTTAGTCGCTTTATTTCTCTATTATAATAAGGTGGGCCTTTACCATTCTTTACCACCTTTAAAGGTGCAAGCCTGTTTTCACACTCCTCAACAATTGCGTTAAACTCATCCCAGAGTCTGTTTAGATTTTTATTTATCGTTTTCCACCGATCATAGTTACTTATTAGAAACTGCCTCATACCTGCTTTATCAGATATATGGTACTGCCTAATAGTTGTACTTTTAAGACCTCCCTTTCTATCACATTTTTTTAACTACGACAAAAACAGCTTCATTGCATCTATTACATCGGTTTCTCTATAGAGCTCATCTGGTTTCACCAGCACCACATCCAGGACATTTTTCCCTCTAGTTGGTTCCATCACTTTCTGAATAAGCTGTCCTTCCCATATTTACTTATTTGCCATTCTTTGATCGTGCCTCCTGTCCTTCGCATTACCTCCCCAATTGACATTTGGTAAATTCAGATCCCCGCTACTATAATACTCCTTTCCATGTCGTTTCCCACATAGCTGAATATCTTAGAAAATAATTCTGAATCCGTTTCAGAACTACCCTTTCCCGGTCTGTACACTCCAAAGATATCAAGTTGCCTATTATCTGTAGAAATGAACCTTACACCTAGAATTTTATGTTTCTCATCTTTAACTTTTTCGTAGCTTACAAATTCTTCTTTCATCATAATGAATACTCCCCCTCCTACCATTCCTATTCTATCTCTACGATATACTCTCCAGTTCCGTGAGAAAATTTCTGCATCAAGTATTTCGTTTCTCAGCCATGATTCAACTCCTGTTACAATATCTGGTAAATATATATCGATTAAATTACTTAATTCTATTCCTTTCCTTACAACACTCCTAGAGTTCAACACTATCATTTTTATGTCATCCCTACTTGACTTCCAAATCTCTGTACCCTTATCACCGTTCCCTAGATAACCCCATTTCCCTGAATGTACCTCCCTATTACCCTTCCAAAGACATTTCCTAAATTATACGTACCACTGCGGTTTAAGTGAAGGCCATCTGAGCGCAGATCCCTATCTCCTACCCACCCAATAGGCTCTAGAAATTTCACTCCCAACTTACCACATATCCACTCCATAGTCTCATTTAAATCCCCAATCCCCCTCCAGTCAGTATCCCGCCTACACAGCATTCCACTGATAACAATCTCCGCTTCCTTATACTCCACCCGTGCTAAGAGTACACCTGATCATTTGTGGCACAACTGTGACAAGAAACGTAGATCGAGGATTCCCACAAGGCTCTGCTTGTAGCCCGGGTCTCTGGAACATTCGTATTCTATGATGACTTTCTTTTACAGCAGTCTCCCGGCATTTGTACGCTAATTACTTATGCAGATGATGCATTAGTACTAGTTAGGGGTAGAACAACAAATACATTAACAGCTGCAGCGAATGAAGCACTTGACATACTGCTAAGGTGGGGACAGAAGAACAAATTGAAATTCTACCTGTCTAACACTGTTGCTGTGCTAGTCACCAAGAAAAGGAAATTTGAGACACCGCTGGTTAAAGTAGGTGGCCAAGAATTAGATATTGTAGACAGCATGACATATCTAGGAATAATTTTAGGCGGCAAACTTTTATTTAGATCGCACTTTCAACATTTGGAAGCCAAAGGAACAAAATTGTGTAGGAGCCTGACAATGGCTGCACGACACACCTGTGAACTAGACTCGGAAATTTTGAAGTTTATATATCGTGGAGCTGTTGAACCAATGGTGCTTTATTGTGTCACTGCTTTCGAACATGTTCTGCATAAAAGATTGGCGCAACAGGAAATATTTCAAATTCAAAGGGGTTTCGTATTGCGCATCACGCTCGCTTAACGTACAATATCGACTGACGCTGCCCTGATTATTTCTGGTATAGAACCTCTGCATCTCACAGGACTCAGCATGTCAACTTCAGTCAACTTTATATATATATAGAAGAACAGAATACATCCCCAGCATTTTGAAGGAGTGGAACTTGAACTGCCGCCCGACATCCAGCAAATTATATGAGCTCTGCATTTTACCACCCATGTACCAGGGATCACAGCCTTTCAGTATACACAGATGGTTCTCGCATTACCAGCAGCGAAACACTAGTGGGCTGCGCCTTTGTGGCATATGAGGGTGAAGACGAAGTTCATTCTGAGAAAACAGAACTAAAGGAATGCCGTTCTGTGTTTCAAGCCGAGCTGTTTGCATTATTGAAAGCAGTCGATGGGTGCATAAACAAAAATACGTGTGCGATTATACTGAATACTCACAAGCGGCTCTGAACTCCATAAAGGATAAATATAATTTCCCCGATTTGGCAATTCATGTGAGAGAGAATATTTCAAAGTATAATAATCATATATGTTTCGGTTGGGTGCGAGGTGATTCCCGCATAAAAGGGAACGAAAGAACTGACCAAAGAAGCTTGTAATTCTAACATGTCAGAGAATTATACTAAATGCCCAATTTCTTTTGTCACAAGAACCATAAAGGATGAAATGTTCTCTCGTTGGAATGAACTGTGGTTAGCAAGCATAAATGACTTAGTAACCAAAGACTTGTTTTTACAAATGTGCAACTTTCATTTAACTCAAGTGCTATCAGATCGTGGAAATTCAATGCTTACTTCGAGTGATTCAAACTTCCAATACAAAATGGCTCAAAGTGCTTCTGCAATGAAGCCATTCAAACTGTAGAAGACATTCTGTTCAACTGTCCTGCATTTGAGAGAGCACGTTTTGAACCTAAGATGCATTTGTTAACTTGCAGTTGCTATTTCGAAAAAGAACTTAATTTCATATTTTATAAAAAATGCTGCTCTTTTCAATTTTAGCACTTATTGGTTAAGTATTTAAACACATACAATGTGATATTGTCTATTTGTTAGCTGTTTAACATTCGTATTGTATATATTATGATCTGGTGTTTTAAATATTAGTACTGTAGGATTAGGATCGTACGTATCATACTTTTATCTTTCCATTTCTGTTCATGTGTATTTTACAGTTTATGTATTGACGTTTGTCATAGATATTGTATATTTTGTATAATCTGCAACCCTAACATAACTTATGGTAAAATAGGGTTCACAGCACTTTGGAGATTAAACAAATGTCCAGTGAGAGGAGGTGGCTAATGCTAAATAAGTTTTAAAATTTATCTATGATAAAAACGACATTTACAGTAAGATACAAACTTTGAAAACTAGAAAAGAGGCTGGAGCGTACAAGATTTCGGGGGATATACTAAAGATAATCGGTTGGGATGTAGTACCATATCTGAAGTACATACTTGATTATTGCTTGCATGAAGGAGCTATACCAAATGAATTGAGAGTTGCTATAGTTGCCCCTGTGTATAAAGGAAAGGGTGATAGACATAAAGCTGAAAATTACAGGCCAGTAAGTTTGACATGCATTGTATGTAAGCTTTGGGAAGGCATTCTTTCTGATTATATTAGACATGTTTGTGAAATTAATAACTGGTTCGACAGAAGGCAGTTTGGGTTTAGGAAAGGTTTTTCCACTGAAGCTCACTTGTAGGATTCCAGCTAGATATAGCAGATATCTTGGATTCAGGAAATCAAATGAATTGTATCGTGATTGACCTAAATGCACATCACTAGTGATTGATAGGGTGGATCGTGGGGGACTACTGGCAAAAATGAGTTCAATAGGACTTGACAAAAGAGTGAGTGAATTGGTAGCTATATTTCCAGAAAATAGATCTCAGAGAATTAGAGTAGGCGAAGCTTTATCTGACCCAGTAATAATTAAGAGGGGAATTCCTCATGGCAGTGTTAGTGGACCTTTATTATATATATTTATATATATAAATGATAAGAGTAAAAGGTGGAATCAGTGATGAGGCTTTTTGCGGAGAATGTTATTCTGTATAGAGTAATGAATAAGGTGCAAGATTGTGAGCAACTGCAAAATGACTTCAATAATGTTACGAGGTGGATAGTACGCAATGGTATGATGATAAACGGGGTTAAAAGTCAGATTCCGGGTTTCACAAGTAGGAAAATTCCTCTCAGCTTTAATTACTGTGTTAATGGAGTGAACGTTCCTTATGGGAATGATTGTAAGTATGGTACCTATTTCTTGATATAAGGAAAGATCTTCATTGGGGTAATCACATAAATGGGATTGTAGACAAAGGGTACAGATCTCTGCACATTGTTATGAGGGTGTTTAGGGATTGTAGTAAGGTTGTAAAAGAGAGTGCATGTAAGTCTCTGGTAAGAGCCCAGCTAGAGTATGGTTCCAATGCATGGGACCCTCACCAGGATTACTTGATTCGAGAACTGGAAAAATCCAAAGAAAAGCAACTTGATTTTTTCTGGGTGATTTCCGACAAAAGTGTAACGTTACAAAAATGTTGCAAAGTTTGGGTTGGGAAGACTTGGTAGAAAAGTAACGAGCTTCTAGGCTAAGCAGCATGTTCCGAACTTTTAGTGGAGAGGCGGCGTGGAATGGCATTAGTAGACGTATAAATTTGAGTGGTGTCTTTAAAAGTAGGAAAGATCACAATATGAAGGTACAGCTGGAGTTCAAGAGGACAAATTGGGGCAAATTTTTGTTTATTCTAATGGGAGTTAGGGATTGGAGTAACTTAGCAAGGAAGATGTAGATGTTCAATAAATTTCAAATTTTTTTGCAATCCTTTAAGAAAAGGCTAGGAAAACAACAATTGTGGAATCTGCCACCTGGGTGACTGCCCTAAATGCAGATCACTAGTGATTGATTGCTACTTGGAACTTTTATTACCTCTCTCTTTGTTGTGCGAAATTGTTCGAGATTTTGGACTTACTCTGAAGCACGGACTTAGCTGGAGAGAATAATATTTTAAAAATAATGCTCCTCTCCTCATTCCAAGCACATTACTAATCGAGGTGAACTGTATGTACAGTACCACTTTTAACCACGTATCAGCCATCCAGCCAGTTTCAAATTCCTGGCAATACTGCGAACAAAATCCGAGCCACCGACGACTGCAGCGGACAGCTTCAAGTGAGAAAATTATATCGGGGATATACTTATGCAGACGAATAACACTGCGTTAGGTATAAATCTGCCGTGAGTATATAAGAATGAATTGCAGCCGAATCTACATAACACTTATTTCATCTTACTATAATGTGTTAATGACATTGTTCTGTTTGTGCATATTGTTAACTGATATCTGTCACATTCTTCATTACACAGCTCACATATACAATTTTTGCTGGGATTGTGATACGGTTTGGTCGCGCATATTTTGTGAAGAAAGCCGTGGATGGCGTATCGCGTTACAACGTATCTGTGTTGTTGGTTTTCCTTCATCCAATTTCTCTCTAACATGGCGCTTGTGGCGTAGAAGTCTATGTCTATCTCTTTCCTCTTAGCCACTCTTCTCTCCACATGTTTTGCATATTGTTCAGTAGATAGCAGGTACTTCATTCGGTGTTCGGCTGTTGTGCAGTGCACACGTCTCTCTCCGGTCACTGGTGCAGCGGCGTTTCACGTCTGTAGATAAGTAGAGTGCTTTGTGTTTTGTATCCTAGTATTTCTTCCCTTGTAGTTGTATAGGTGCTTGTATAGTGTACTCATCTTTTGGGGTACTATGTCTGTAGATAGTGGCGGTGGCCCTTTAGGCAGACCTCCTGATAATGGCAAGGATGCCATAAGTGAGGATTTACACATGGACGCTAGTAACACGGATACCCAACGAGATAGTTCTCAAGATACCATACGTGACATGGATCAGCGCCAGCCCGTTCCTGTATCTAAATATTCTAACACTCATATTGGCCCCTACATAGTTTATGTGGAATCGACCGAATCTCAAAATAAAATCGGACATCTTCATCCTATGACTCTGGGTCGGATTTTCTATGAAAAGCAAATTGGGGAAGTCAAGGCCATTCATAGGAAGGGACGCAATAGGATCCAAATTACTTTCATGTCTAGCAAGGCTGCAAACGCCTTTCTTTTTCATCCCATTCTGAAAGAAAAGAAATTGAAAGCTTTTATTCCGTCATCGAATATTCATCGCGTAGGAGTAGTACGGGGAGTAGATACTACTCTTTCCGAATCCGACATTCTCACCTATTTAGACTCACCATATCCTGCCGTGAAAGTACAACGTCTAAACCGTCGATCCTCCAAAGAGGGAAAAACTGAATATATTCCTACAGGTACTGTAAAGGTTATATTTGAAAGTCAACACCTTCCGAAAAGTGTGTCCATTTTTAAGGTTATTTTAGAGGTTCAGGCCTTTATATTTTCTCCTTTATTATGCAAACGATGTCAGCGGTATGGACATACCGCCACTAATTGTCGTTCCAGGGAGCCGAGATGTGGAAAATGTTCACTAAATCACTCTACCGAAGATTGCACTCACCAACTAGTTAAATGCGCTAATTGTGCAGAAAATCACCCTGCGGGGGCTGAACGTTGTGAAATC